>NC_056726.1:113281271-113373771 GCF_019279795.1 Protopterus annectens | reverse complement strand
AATAATAATAATAATAATAATAATAATAATAATATCAACAATATTAATAATACATTAACATTATCCCAGTGTAATGGGCGGCCACGGTGGTGCAGTGGTTAGCATTGCCGCCTCACAGCAAGAGGTTCTCCGGTTCGATCCTCGGCTGGGGTGCCTTCTGTGCGGAGTCTGCATGTCCTCCCTGTGGTCGTGTGGGTTTCCTCCGGGTGCTCCGGTTTCCTCCCACATCCCAAAGACATGCTGCAGGTGGATTGGACACTCTAAATTGGCCCTAGGTGTGCGTGTGAGTGTGCCTTCTGTGGAAGGTTGGGCGCCGGGCTGGCAACTCGACACCGTAAAACTCCACTGCCATTCAATGTGCGGACAAGGTGATCCGCTGTGGCGACCCCTAACCGGGAAAAGCCGAAAGAAGAAGAAGAAGAAGATTATCCCAGTGTAATCTTAGTTTAACTTTTTTTCTTTTTAGCTTATGAAGAAAATTTTAAATTTGCTATTTTAACTGAAAACAGAAGTACTGAAATGTGCTATTTAACATGGTTTAGTGCATTTACTTTTTATTTCCATTTCAGAATTCAGTTTACACTTGAATGAGTTCTGCAACATTTGAAGACTCTGGACTCATTTTGTGTGAACATTGGCCATATGCTCTGCGGGGGTGATTCAAAGACACTATAAGTGCAAACATAGAAACTCAAGAAATTCTGTGGCATGCATAGTATGTGGCTGGTGGTATGATAGCATGGTAATGAGCAGCATTATTAAAATGAGGGTAATCGCCAATGCAGATATTGATAAACAACATGGCAGAGCAACTTAGAGCTGTCTATATACTGTGTAGAGATGCATTAGCTCCTGAATTAACAGCCAAACAAAAATCTTCGAGGTACAGAAGACAGACCACAAAAACACATATGGGATTGTCATTAATCTGTATATGCAGTAGGCTGGTGGTAGTCATAATGTTGCCTGTCATCACCATGCCATTCATCTACACCTAATATATAAAGGAAGTTTATCATTTTCGGTGGCTCAACAGGTAGCACACTTGTCTTTGGAGTTGGCAGATTAGAAGGTTGTGGGTACTGTTCCTATCCCAGTGCTTGTATTAATTTTTCCCATACTGACACTGCAGTGTAGCACAATAGGAGGGGGTGCCATCCTTCAGATGAGATATTAAATTGAGGTCCCATCTATCTGAGCTGGCAGTCGCTCAAGTAAACCTAAAAGATTCTGTTACACTTATTGAAAAAGAGTAAGGGAAGTTCCCCTGTGCTCTGGCCAAATTTCCTAAATTCAGTAGGAATATTATCTAAGGTTTCCCTAGAAAATGGGCCACTGGCCTAGTGGGACTAATCTGGTGAACAAAGTATGAATAAAATAAATAAATGCTTTCCATGACACCTATGTTAAATACAGTGCTTAATTACCCACTTGTACCTAGAAAGGAAGTACATCATTTATTTGGCTGAAAAAGAAATCTTGAAAAAATCTTGAAAAATGTAGCGTGAAAAAAATGCAACTCCTACTATACCTCAGAGAGATGCAGTGAGTATGTCAGAGCGGCCTTAGGTCAACTGGTGCCCTAGGCAAAAGGGTTCCATGGTGCCCCCCACCCCACCACCCGGTGCCCCCATCCTAGTCTACCTACACCAAATAAATGCTGGAAAAGTGCCCCTACTAGACCGGCGCCCTAGGCGGCCGTCTAGTTGGCCTATGCCTAAGGCCGGCTATGTAGAGAGAAAGAGAGATTGAAACTGTAGAACAGGGTCATGACATGCTATACAAATCAAAGTTTAGCATGTTACTTTAGAGTCTGTGCTCATTCAGCAGAAAAGATAACATTCAGAGAGGCTGCTCTGACATTTATTGAAACAACAAATCTCAAAATAAAAGATATATAGGGAGATAGGATAAGAAGTTATAATTTGTAAGTTGTTACTCTAAACAAGCAGTCTTGGTAAGATACAGTTTTTAGTTAACAGAAAATATGAATTAGCAATAATGTCAAGTTCACAATGTTAAGAAAGGAAGGGATTGCTAAGAAAATAAGATACAGGGTTGAAATGTATGGATGCTGTATGCAGGCAACACACCACACTACACGGCTGTTTAAACAGCATGGTTTAGCTGAGAGAAAGAGAGGGAAAAAAAGAGACAGAGAGTGAGAAAAGAAAATGGTGGTATGTCAGCCCAAGGTCCTGAAGAGCAGCATGATTGGATAAAGTTTTGTTTTACTGTTAAAACTGAACATCAAGGCCTTACTGACTGTTAAGTTTGTGGTTACTACTATCCAGACTAGAATGTTGCCTTATGTGAAAGCAACTATTCTCTTGTCTTAAATAAAATGCAGGAGCTAAAACATAGCCCTCTGTAATCTTAACAGTTACTGTTAATATTCTGAAATAGTCAGCAGTTTGACCTAACATACTACCTAACAATTACACCAATCTTATTTCTGAATCCTATGGAATGATAAACTACATGTTTTTCATATCCTCAACCTCTTAGTGCAAGAAATCTGGACAAAGCCCAACATAATGGGGGACAATGACCCAGAAACGGACAGATTTTACACATTTGCTGTTTTAAACTTAGAAATGTGTTAGAATAACAAAGTTTATGTTAAGATACATTTTCTTAAGGATTTGAAGTCTGAAGCTCAAATGTATGTAATTATTTAGTGACATCAGTCCTGAGATCATCCCAGTGATATAGCAGAAAATCACGCATTTTATAAGCAACAGAACAAAAGATATAAGGCAAAAATCTAGACATTTTGCAAAAATCTGGACAGTTGAGAGGCATGATTTCAGTAACCTGAGTATGGTATTGTCTCATTGTGGCAGTATGGTTGTTTTTAAACACCTACAGAATATTAAAATGGCAATTATTTTACTCACTACTGAAAGCCAAACATTGTAAAGTCTGGCAGCTGGTTTAGAGGATTAAGGAACTGTTAATAAGATGTTTCCAGTGGTGCAAGGTTTGATTCCCTTAGCCTCCAGTACTTAACTTTGTGACTCTAAACAAATCACTTAATCAGATACATCTCCAAGGCTGAGTCTGCAAAAGGTGTATAAAGATCAGTGCTCTACTCCAGAAAACAAATAATAGAGCTGTGCTAATCCTTTAAAGGATTATGTCCTTAGATTTTAATGTGTTGTCAAGAACAAAGCACACTGTATTCTATCTTTGTTTCAGAAGTGTTATTGCACTATTTTGAAATAATTAAAAATCTGCTAAATGGTATTACTGAATATTCAGTTCATGATGGTATTCAATGTCTAATTATTATTATTATTATTATTATTATTATTATTATTATTATTATTATTATTATTATTATGTCTCTGTGTACTTTGCAAAGACAGCTGGGAATAAATAGAACAACATTTTCCATTCTCATTGAGTATGCCAAAATGTGCTGTTAACAAAGAAAGCCATATCTGTAGACTCAAAGGAGGTGGTAACTGTCAAAAAAGTCCTTTATATAAAATTCCTTGATATTCCTATATCTGGACAAAGCTCTAAGGAAACTTCAGAATTTTTAGAATTATCAAAGACAATGCAGACTAAAGAATTAACATTTTTTTTTCAATATTAAGGCCCGCAGACTGGTCCAATAGGCCTTTGAATAAAAAAAATAAAAAAACATAGGCAGAAGACTTTGATTATGAATGTGTAGTTTCATGAAAGGTGGTTAATAGCGTCTCAGAACTGCTTTTCATTTTGGGTTAGCCTTTTAAGAAATACGTGTGTGTGTGTGTGTGTGTGTGTGTGTGTGTGTGTGTGTGTGTGTGTGTGTGTGTGTGTGTGTATACTTATCAGTTACAAGACAATTCGAATAAATTTCAAATGAAACTTGATTTTTTTACTTAGAATGTAAGGATTGAAAAGAAACTTGATAAAGGATAAGAAATATTTGGTAACAGAAAAGAAAAACAGAAACTGTAGTAAGAAATCAGACTACAAAATAAAAGCAAATGCAGCATGCTTTGGGGTGGGGGCATCTGATAACAGATCAGGGAGAAGCCGTTAAGGTGTTTAAAGGTCATATGAACTTACAGTCTAAAACTGTTATTAGCATACTATAGTAAGACCTCTACAAGTCAGTCTAATTCAGACAGTAGGACAGCTGAACAAGTATGAATTAGGTTGATGCCAATAGGTTTTAGTGACACAGACCCTAATATGGTTCCTTGTATGTTGTGTAAGTCTGAATATTTTCATACTAATAAAAATGTTACTATATCTGATATACCAACCTGTTAACTAAATTGATTAGAAAAGGCTGCAAACCTAATTTATACCAGTTTTCATTTCCACTTTACCTTAATCTAGAGATAAGGGTTTTATTAACTTGCAGTGAATGTTGATGATGTCATTGTAACATCCCTTCTCTGGGACAGTAATCAAGGAGTCTGAATCCTCACCATGGACACCAGTGAGGGATGTTCACGTGGAAAAAAATAGATACACACAGTATTTTCAGATGCAGCTCTCTGCAATAAGCACCATTTCTCTTAAGAGCACACAGGAAAAATATTCCTGTCCTGGGGCTGGGTTTCATCTCTCTCCCCCTCACCAGGCCCCAAATAAGACTCCACAGCTGTACACATCTGTAGAGTTAAGTCCTACAGCCAAGTGTTCCATGCCAAGTCCTCCACCACCCTCTCTGTGAAACCAGTGTTCTGTGTTTTTGCTCCAAGTAGCTGACACACAGACTCTTTCAGATTTGATTTTCATACACACACGCACACGCACACGCACACACACACACACACACACACACACACACACACACACACACACTTGGGAAAGGCTGGCACAGATTTACTAGCCATCCCCCTCTGCCCAAACTATAAAGAAGATACTACTACCAGAACACTCTAAAGCCAGTTACTTTAAGGCTCTTACAAGGGTACCCAATTATACTGAGAAAATTAATGCTAATGCAAATGGTAGTGTTTGACCAGTTCAGCAAGGATTTCAGGAGTGACCACAGTGTCACCAAATAAATATAAGTACTCTGAAATTCTAAAACAGTCTCTAAAAGACTAGCCACAATGAAAAGTTTAAATATATTTAATAATAAATAGTAAAAGAACATGAAAATACTAAATATCTATTTACAATAAACAGCAGAGTTTCCTTCACAGGAAATATTAAAAATAACATAAATAGAAAGGTTCATACAGATACAGAAAAACAATGCTTATCTAATCTCACTATATTTTCCTGACTGATCTAAAGAATTACTGTCCCTTAGTTCACTTACTAGACCAAGGTAAGATGATGTAGGTGAGCAGTCCTTCTTTGTCAGGTTTCAAACACAGACTGCCCTGAGACTTCTGCCTCATTTAGTACTAAAGCATCATTTCAGTGCTGGCTTACAGAATGACATCACACACATCTAGTCATCTGATGTCTGGTTCTCACACTACCCCCTTTACTAGCAACTCAAACAGAATCTAGCACATATATCTCAAAATACACACACATAGAGCTTTGCTAAGATGGGTTATAGCATCTGGAAGCTATAAAATCATTTCAAAAACTTCCACCCTTACAGGGTCACATTTAGTTCACTCCTAAGGACAATACAGTAGGTTCCTAGTACTGGTTGTCACAGACATTTTGTCTCTGGCAGAACTGTAAGATACAATCTTTATGGCCTAAACCATGTAATTTAATTTCAGACTATTTTTCAAAGTTAGCTGTACTGCGATGATACTCATTTCAACAGTTACCATACAGTCTGACATACAGGTATATTTCTTTTCTGTCCAAGAGGACCCACTGTTGCTACATTTTTAACACAACCAGCTTTGCACATACATTTTCAACACAAGCACCTGTAAAAATCAGTTTGATATACAAATGACATATAATTCTTTACAAAACTCCAGCTAGCTATGCTGTCATATGTTACACATCTCTGCCCTACTTCTCTTAGCATAGCTGGCAGTACCTCACATTATCACATCTCTCCCCTCTTTGAAGACTCAAGATATTTTTTCAAGTGACCCTTGAGAAGTATGGCTTGAGAGGAATGAGTCTGTCTGGGAATACATTAACCCATGCCCTGTCTTGAGAGTCCATCTGCATTGGCATTGCTGACCTCACTATGGTCCTGCCCTGTCATGTCATATGCCTGCAACCCTAGACTCCACCTTAATAACTTGGCATTTTGCTGGCTGGCTTGATGTAGCCATAGGTCTCCTGAGACTCCTCCTTCCTTGTACTGCAAATACTCAGCACAAGGGCCTCCCTATCATGGTAAGGCTTCACCATGTTCATATGGTACAATTTGTGCCCCTGCCTTTTGCTTAGCAGTTCTGTTATGTAGTTAACATCACTGACCTTCCTTATCACTTTGAAGGGTCCTTCCCAAGCTGCCTGCAACTTATTGTGTCTGAGAGGAATGAGCACTATAACCTGCTGTCCCACAGCATACACTCGGGCTTGAGCATTTCTGTCATACCAGACCTTTTTCTTCTGTTGGGCTCCTGCCAGGTTTTCTTGGGCCAAGCCCATGAGCTCCCTAAGCCTTGTCCTGAGGTTTAGGACATATGCCACAAGAGTCTCCTTGTGGGATTCATGTTCACCCTCCCACTCATCATGAATCAAATCTAAAGGCCCCCTTACCCTATACCCATACAGCAACTCAAAGGGTGAAAACCTGTGGATTCCTGGGGTATAGCTCTGTATGCAAACAGCAGATTGGTCAAACATTTATCCCACTCTCTCTTATACTGGTCTGAAAATACCCATAGCATGGTCTTAATGTAGAAGTTAACCCTCCACAAGACCATTAGTCTGGGGGTGGTAGGGGGAGGTCTTCAGGTGCTTCACCCCACAACACTCCCACAGACAAGCCAGCAAGCCTGACATGAAACTGGCACCTCTGTCAGTCAGTATTTCTCTTGGGAAACCTACCCTGCTGAAAATCTCTAACAAATTATTTGCCGCCTTCTGTGCCTCAATGGAGGACAGAGTCACCACCTCATGGTATCTAGCAGCATAATCTACTATCACTAGAATATATTTCTTCCCTATGGAACTTGGGGTACTTAGAGGCCTCACAATATCCATAGCTACCCTCTGAAATGGCTCTTCAATCACAGGCAAAGGCATAAAAGGAGCTTTAAACATGTCTCCTGCCCAGCCTACTTTTTGACACTGCTCACAGGTCTTGCATTACCCTGTTACATCCCTTGCAATCCCAAAAATTCTGCATAATACGTCTCTTGGTATGCTTTATGCCCATATGACCTGCAAAAGAAATGTCATGGGCTATGGCTAGATGTGCCAGACGATAGGCTCTGGGCACTACCAACTGCTGTATTACCTCACCCTGTAGCCCTCCCTCAGGGGTCCACTCTATATACAGTAACCCTTTGTTCCAGAATACAAACTCACCTTTCCCTTGCAAATCAGGTGCCTCCTTCAAACCTCTTAGTTTAGTATAGCATCTGAGAGCTGAGCCTGTCTCAACTCTATCTTTGTGACCATTCCCAGCTCTCCTTCCACAGAAAGTCTGGTATCTTCTAACAATGGTGCCTCACTGTCAGCCTGGGTACTACCATTCACCTCTGTCTTTGCAGTCACCCTGTCCAAGAGAACATCAGTACCTACCAGCAGCTGTGGCTCAGCTTCAGGCTCACTGCTACAGGGTAGTTCCTTCCCTGAAATAACCATCTCCCCAACCCTTGCTTCAGGTGTGAGATCTGTCTGGGTCTCCCCCAGGCTACCAGCTCCACATACTTGTCTCCAAGCTTGACTGTATGTAACTGCATGCATACAAGGTACTGCATTACCAAAATCATTCCTTATTAGGACATCTGCATGGATATCCTCAAACACACCTACTTGCTTGCTTCTTTTCCACATTCCCAGTCAAGTTGAACACCGAACAAAGGCATTTGGAATTGGTCCCTCCTAAAGCTCTCACTGGAGTGGACTGTCCAAGCAAGTACTGCTCTTCTTTAACCATTGCAGGCTTCACAATGGTTATGTTAGAGGCTGGGATTCTCTTAGCAGTGGCCTGTTTGCCATTCACCAAGATAGGATATAAACTCTGGTGATAGTCTGGTACCCCTATTGTCTCCAGACAACTTATCACTGGCATACTGTTATTCCCACTTGCTGAGTGCCGTATCTTGCTTCCATGGACATCTGTATGCTACATGGCCCCACTGGTTACATTAAAAATAGTTAACCCTTGATCCTGCCCATGTAACTGAACTATTGGCTTCCCCTGTTATTGGTGGACTGTGTTGGGGTAATTTAGGCTGCCCATCATGGGTTTCCTTATGTCCACGAGCAGCACTTTGTATCCCTTTCTTGTGCAGTGATGTCCTGCTTGCTAAGTAGAGTTCCCTTTTTCCCTAGCTCATCTGCAGAGTTGCACTCCCTGCCTGCCAATCAGATTTTCATGTCCTCAAGCGAAGTGCTAAGGGCTTGTTCCCTCACCAAAAGGTCTGCCAGCCTTTCAAAAGTGGTGGGCTGACACCTACTCAGCCACCTATGAAAATAACTGCTTAACTTAGCAATATAATCACATACACTTTAACTTGCCTTGCTTCTATGCTCACAAAACCTTTTTTCTGCAACCTTCAGGTGTTAACGTAAAACATTCCAATAAACATTGTTAACTTTATCATTTTATTTTATTTAACATTGGTTTACCAGAAAAGTCTGACTTGGAACAAAGCCAACTTTCAGTGGCGGACCGGGAGAACCCATCCAGACATGTTTTTGTAACATGGGAAGATACCAGAGTACCCGGAGAAACTCTACAAATGCAGGGAGGACATGCAGACATCACTACCGCTGCACCACTGTGCCATCCATCATAGTTTAAGCAATCAGTATCAGAAACTTTTGAAATAGCAGTTACAGCCTTACCTTGCAGTAAGGGGGTCAGGAACTGTACCCAGAGCCCTTGGTCAACATTATACTCTTTACATACTCTTTCAAATATATGATAAAAACTATCAAAATTATCAGCCTCTGCAAACTGTGGAAGAAATTCATTGGTTTCACTTATTCCCTTCCCCATTACCTCCATGACCCTGAAGAAGAGTCAGCATCACCAGACTGGTTGTCTTCCTGGTTGCTGGTCTATGCTGCAGCTGTGATTAAGGTTGAAATCATTTCCTTTTTATTCAGGTTGGCATACACCAGTCCTTTGGTTTGCACACCTTGGTCAAGTGGTTCTTTGTTAGTTTGCCATAATCCTCTGCTGGCATCTTTGCATGCTTTCCCTGACTAAACTAACAAAAAATAAATAAAACTGTTGTGAAAATAAAACTCTCTATGTTTACCTTGTGGCTGCTGAGAGTACACACACCTTCAGTGACAACTGCCTACGGGCTACAGAAGTTCAATTAATATCCACACCACTGCTCACTAATATGTGACATCCATCCTCTGGACCAGTAATCAAGGAGTGTCAGTCCTCACCATGGACAATGGTGAGGAATGTTCACTTGGAATAAAACTAGATACACACAGTATTTTCACATGCAGCTCTCTGCACCAAGCACCATTTCCCTTAAGAGCACACAGGGAACACACTCCCATTGGGGGCTGGGTTTCCTCTCTCACCAGACCCCAAATAAGACTCCATACTGACCACAGCCTGACCACAGCTGTAGAGCTGAGTTCTCAGCCAAGTCCTCCACCACCCTTTCTGTGAAACCAGTGCTCTGTGTCCATGCTCCAAGTAGCTGACACACTCTTTCAGGTTTGATTTTCATGCACACCTGGAAAAGTCTGAAACAAATTTACTAGCTATGTCCCCTCTGCCCAAACTATAAGGTAGATACTGCCACCAGAACACTTCAAAACCAGCTACTCCTAGGCTCTTACAATGGTACCCAATTATACTGAGTAAAATGAATACTAATACAAAGGGTAGTGTTTGACCAATGCAGCAAGGCTTTCAGGAGTGGCCACAATGTCACCAAATAGGTATAAGTACTCTGAAAGGTAAAAATATTCTCTAAAAGACCAGCCACAATGAAAAGTTTAAATATATTTAATAATAAATAGCAAAAGAATATGAAAATACTAAATATCTATTTACAATAAACACCAGAGTTTCAGCTGCGGAAATATTAAAGTTAACACAGATGGAAAGGTTCACATAGATACAGAAAGTAATACTTAACTAATCTCACTATATTTTCCTGACTGATGTAAAGAATTACTGTCTTTTAGTTCACTTACTAGAGCAAAGCAATATGATGTAGGTGAGTAGTATTTCTTTTCAGGTTTCAAAAAACACTGCCCTGAGACTTCTGTCTCATCTAGTATTCATAGGTTCATAGATTCATACTAGGCTATCTGCCCTAGGGCATTTATAAGCGTAGCCAGAGTGTGTTTGGCTTTCGCCACCCATTTTAAATTAATTTTGCTATGCCTTTTTTTGAGGTTAGTATGCTGTGCCTCTGTCTAACAGTGACACAGAAGTGATAGCCGGGGTAAACCTACGATCTCCCATCCACTCATCAAGATTCCTCTTGAAGAGAGTCAATGTGGGACTCTGCCTAACCTGGACTGGGATTTTATTCCAGAGTGAAGGGAGCCTCTGGGTTATGAATCTGTCCCTCCAGCATGTCCTATTTATTTCAGTGCTGAGGTTCAAGTCTCTCGAGCGCATAGCTCGATGGGATTTGGATTTTCTGAGGTGCAGCATGTCCATTAATTCCGGGTTGGACATGGCTTTATACGTCAGGCACAGATCGCCTCTGAGCAGGTGGTATGCCACTGAGTAGAGCTGGAGTTTCTTTAACTGGGCAGCATATGGCATCTGTTTGAGCCCTTTGATCCTCTTGGTGAGGTGCTTTTGGGGTCTTTCCAGTTGCTGCAGGTGTCTGGTAAGGTACATCCCAAAAGGGGCATTGTACTCAATTATGGGCCTCATGAGGGATGAGTAAAGAGGCACGATTACCTCTCCTGATCTAGATGTGAATCCCTTCATGATTAGGTGGGCTATATAAAATGTTTTTCTAACTACTTTGGCCACGTGGTTGTCAAATGAGAGATTGCTATCAACTTGGGTCCCCAGGTAACTAATGACTTCTTCTGTACTTAATGGATTACCACCTATGTGGTAATTTGTGGGCACTTTGTTTTTGCCAAAGGGGATGACTATACACTTTTTGGCGTTTAGCTTGAGGCCATGGCTCTGGCACCAGTTGTCTGTTTCTATGAGGCCCTTTTGGAGGATGCTTGTGTCGGCTGGAGAGTTGATTATGGCGCCCAGTTTGCAGTCATCTGCGAACTTGATCAGCCACAGTCCTTCCGTGTTGGCCTGTACCACCGAGAAATATATACCGAACAAGAGAGGTCCCAGGACTGAGCCTTGTGGGACGCCACTTGTAACTGGTTTGGAGTCTGACATGGCTCCAGCAATTCTAACCATGTGGGTTCTGTCCTTGAGCCAGTTTGCAACCCATCTACTGACATAGGGGTTTATATTTAAGCTGGTGAGCATATCTATAATGCCCGAGTGGGGTATTGTATCGAAGGCTTTTGCGAGGTCCAGGTAGGCTGTGTGGACCACCTTCCCCTCGTCAATGGCCTTGGTGACTGTTTCAAAGAAATCAACCAGGTTTAAGAGGCAGGATCTGCCCTTAACAAAGCCAAACTGGGTAGGATCCAGTGTCTGTAGGTCCACAATATCTTTATTTATGAGGTCCATGATGATCCTTTCCATAGCTTTGCAGACCAAGCTAGTCAGGCTTATGGGGCGATAGTTTCCAGGATCCGTTGAGGCGCCACCTTTGTGGAGAGGGACCACTGTTGCTGTACGCCACTCTTTGGGTACATATCCTGTAGTAAAGCTAAGATTGAACAGTAGTTTTATGTTTGGGTTTAGCTCTTCTTGGAGTTCATGTAGGACGCAGCCCGGGACACCATCTGGTCCCATTGATGCTGTGTTTTTTGCTTTGGAGAGGGCGGCTCTTACCTGAGCATCTGAGATGTCAGGGGGGCAGCACTCTGTTGGGATAGATATTTGCCCTTTTGGTGGGGAGGGGGGGGGAGAAGTTTGCACTGAACCTGTCAGCTAGGATGCTGGCAATGTCTGTGAGCTTGGTGTATTTTTTGTCATTTTGGACTAATTCTGAGCATATCTGGGAATTCCCACCCAGGTTCCTAACATAACTAAAGAAAGCCTTGTGATTATCCTTAGTGTCCTGTGCAATTTTTCTCTCGAAGCTGGCCTTAGACGATTTTATGAGTGCCCGTAGTTTTTTGCTAATACTGATCAGAGATGCCTTCCTTTTGGGATTTTGCTCTATCATGTAGTAGCTTCCTCCTTCTATTGTATAGTTTGTTTATGGCTGGGGTCCACCAGACAGGATGTCTGCCTTTAGAGGATTGGGTCTTGGTTTTATTTGGGATTGCATGATCCATGCATTCCTGAAGGTGTTCATAGAATGCATTTATAAAGGATTCTGCAGTCTGGGCCGTATTTTCCACAGGCCAGGGGGCTTTGAAGGATTTTGCCTCGGTTTTGAGGCGTGTGAAATTTGCTTTAGAGAAGTTTTTCACTGTGGTTTTCTGGGCAGGGGGTGGGGTCGGGATGTGAATATCCAGTGAGATTAGTTTATGGTCTGATCTTACCAGTGAGGGATACACTTCTGGTCTGGAGCATAGTGTCCCCATGTTGGTGATGATCAGGTCCAGTATGTTTTCCCCTCTTGTGGGAGTGGTAACAAGTTGTTCCATAGCATTTGAGTTTATAAATTCTAGGAACCTTTGGGCTAGGGTGTTGGAGCTAGAGTAATGCTCCCAGTCTATGTTTGGGTAGTTGAAGTCGCCCAATATAATGGTGTTTGGAGAGACCTTCATATTTGCCAGTATTCTCAGGAAGGCCGAGTGGGGTTCCTGTGTTTGGGAGGGTGGTATGTAGCAGGCTATAAACTGGAAGGCAGTTTTACCCACAGTTAGTTGCACATGGATAGTCTCTGATGCTTCGTGCTGTGCCATCAACCTAGAGGTGTGGGTATCTTTGAAGAATATTGATACTCCCCCTCCTTTTGTGGTTCGGTCCAAGTTTTGGGGCTGAAAAACATGGTATGAGGTATAACCTGGTAGTGCTGGGGTGCTCTCGGGAGCCTTGAACCAGGTGTCTGTTACTGCACAGATATCAATGTTCTCCATGCTAAGGAGAGTTTCAAGTGTGTGCATCTTGAGGTTTAGACCTCTGGCGTTGAGTAGCATTACTCTTAGTTTCTTATCCCTTGTGATACCTATGGAGGTGGGTTTGTCTTTTGAGCCTTGCCTAAAAAAGGCACTATGGGGGTAGCAAGAGCCTTTGCCAATATCCGAAAGCCCAGGGGTGACAGGTGCAAGCCGTCCCTAGCGAAGCATCGTGGCTTGTCGAGCATGTCATCCCAGGCTGACAGGCATTGGATCCCCTTTGAATGACACCAACACTTAAGCCAATTGTTGAAATTGATCATCTTGTCTTCATATTGTGGCATCATTCTTGGTGAGGGTAAGATGCTACTCAAGGTCAGGGTCATACCGGCCTGGGCTACATGCTTAGAGAGCTCCTCTATGTCTCTTTTCATGTAGTCCAGGGAGGTACGTCTAAGGTCATTCACACCAGCATGGACAATGACTGAGTCATATTTGTACTTGTCTTGGAGTGACCTGAGTGCTTGTGTTATGTGGCGGATCCTAGCGCCCGACAGGCAGCTCACCGTGACCTTCTCCTTGTTCAGCCTGGTGAGCGGTACGTCAGTGTGCCTGACGATAGAGTCACCTATTACAAGTGTATCAGGTGTGTTGTTTAGCCTTAAGGGCTGTGACTGTTCGGCACACTGGCTTTGTGAGCTATGTGTTGCACGTGTTTTGTTTTGGTGTAGCGGTTGCTTGGGTGTCTGCTTTGGAGGTCTCTGCTGCTTAGGCAGATTTTTATTTAGAGCCTCCGAGAATGTTTTTGTGTGTTTATGTGTTTGGTTTGTTGTCGTAGTAAGTCTATGTGAGACTGGAATTGTAGTGAGTGTGGTTTCCTTCTCCTCCTGACTGGTTACGCCAGTACTGAGTTGAGAGAGCTTAGCCTCCAGTTTGGCTATATGGTTGCATCTCTCACATGTGTTGGAATTTGTTGGGAGGAGGAGAGGGTTGTCTGTGTACATGAGGCAGTTGTAACATTGCCTCAAGATTCCCAGATTCACCAGCTGGACCGGAGAGGAGATTGACAACTGACCTTTGGACATGCTAGAATAGTATTGGGAATTCCTTTATAATTGGAAAAAGGGCCAATGGGGAACAAGGTACTCAAGGGGAGTTTGTGAGGGTGTAGTGCTTTTAATTTTTTAGAGCTGACTTATATAATTGCTTTAGTGAGCAAGTGCAAGGTAACTTAAATGCAATGTGTTACAGGTAACTTAAATGCAAAAACAACAAACAGTAACTTTCTTTCAAGTGAAACAAGGAAATAAGTACAGTAAGCAATGCAGATATCACTAGGGATCCACAGAAGTGCTAAAAGGCCGCGTTTTAGGTGGAATTAGCGTTTCAGGGAAATAAACAAACAACAAGCATACAAATAAAGCTAGATTCAGCAGGCCTGGATCTAGTCTATGCTACAGCAAACAAGGTGTATCATTTCATTTAATTTCAATGCTGGCTTACAGAATGACATCACACACATCTGATCATCTGACTTCTGGTTCCTACACTACCCCCTTTACTAGCAAATGAACCAGAATCTAGTACATATGTGTCATAATGCACTCATAGGGAGCTTTGCTAATATATGTTATAGCATCTGGAAGTTATAAAACCATTTCAAAAACTTCCACCCTTCCAGGGTGGAAATTAGTTCACTCCTAAGGACAATACAGTAGTATTCCTAGTCCTGGTTTTCGCAGACATTTTGTCTTTGGCTGCAGTCAAAACTGTAAGATACAATCTTTATGGCCTAAACCAGGAAATTTAATTTCAGACTATTTTTCAAAGTTAGCTAGATTGAGATTAACCACTTCTCTTCCAGTATCCTCTGTTGCAATATATATTTATTTCAACAATTTTCATGCAGTCTGACATACAGGTGTATTTCTTTTCTGTCCAGCAAGACCCACTGTTGGTACATTTTACACAACCAGCTTTACAAATACATTTTCAGCACAAGCACCTGTACAAATCAGTTTCATATACATATGACATATAATTATTTACAAAACTCCAGCTAGTTATACTGGCATATGTTATACATCCGCTGACCTACTTCTCCTGGCATAGCTGTCAATACCTCACATCATCACAGTCATTCACATATTTTAATGCAAAATGTTTCTAGTAAAAATGCTTTAAATGGTAAAATAATTCTGCCATCACCTCACATATCATAGCTTTTTAGAAAACAAATATGCAGGCACATGATCAATGAGATGTATTGAAATAAAGCTGTGAAATATAGTCATAAATTTGTTAAGAAATGTTTTGTCTTATGCAAAAATTATGTCAACACATCACAGCAAGCTAGTACTTTAGATCAGGGATATAAACATTCTGCACATACTTTAATTACTGTTAATATACTTATTACAAATCTGTTACCATTGCAAAATCTATATTTTCAGCTGAATCTTCAGCCTAATTTGAAAGCAACATTTAATGTGCCTTCTTTTATGTGATCCATCAGCCATCTCCTAGATATTTAAACTATCAACTTGTGTAGGTGTATCAATATGATTGATAAAAATGAAGCTGTAAAACATTTCCATAATGTTGTGTAAGAAATTTCTGTCTTACACAAATTACAACTGTATTTCATAGCTTTGTATACAACCTGTACATTGGAGCAAAACAATGTTGTGGGTAGGAAATCTCCAAAATTTAAGGAAACTCCTGCGGGCCTTATGATGATTGCACTTTGCATATTATTTTAAATTCCCAACAGATAGTTTTAAGAAACTGTGTTGCATATTTCTGCATGAAACCTCCGTGTTACAGCATGCAGAATATATGCCTTATAAGTAGGGAGAGCTAATTATTGTAATGCAAACAAAATGGTATTGTAATAATGTCATCATGATGTCATTTGTCACTGAACAGGCTGTCCAAGTTAACGGGTGTTGAATGAAATAGAAATAAATTATCACAATTGCACTGTACTGGGTAAACCAGTTGATGTCACTGTTGTGGAGTTTTTTGAGATCCTTGATTAGAAGAATGGGAGACACTGAATGAAAAGTTTCTGCAAGAGCTGCAAAACCCATACCTGTGTACTGATCTGTACCCACCAGCACTGAATATGCTGTTTGTTAGGGTTAAAAGGACTATAGCAGTGCAATGTCCTTAATCCAAATCCATAAGCCAAAAGAGAAGAGATGGTGCTTCAGCTGCTGTTTCTAATCACTTCACAAATTGGAGGAGAAGAAGTCTGTAGGGTGGAGTACAACTAGACATGTTTCACAAAGTTAGAATGTCATAGCTGTCAACAAATTTGGTGTTACTGTTCCAAAGGTTAGTGAGGCATTAAAGGTGTGTGTCAGAAGGATCACAATAAAGGTGCCACACGCTTTGAGAAAGGAAACAGGACATCAGTGTTATGTTTATAATGTCTGTGCAGTTTCCCAAGTGCACTGTCAGTCCTGCAGAGAACTACAGTAAGAAATATGGATCAACTGCTGCATTCCACTAATAAATTTCTAACAATCATAATATATGAGGAAAGGGGGCACAGATCAAACAGTAAATTATAACAAATGTCAGTATTAAAATAGAAGCTAAGGTTTTAGCAGCAGCAAAGACTGGAAGTGGTAGCTGATAAGCTGGATAGGTATGTGTTGTATAAAGTATTCCTTCTACAGATAGTTTTGGTGGCTAGTATTAAATCATAACAAACAAATGTGAAAAAAAATTAAGAATGAAGTCACTGCAGTGCTTTTTACCTTTAGTAAGTGTTTGATATGCTAGACTGACAGTTTCTTCTAGAGGCACTAGAGAGGAATTTTAAAGGTTAGGTTTTAAAAAGTAATTAAGACTACTTATATCAATTATAAGATAGTGACAGTGGTAAATGAAATTCAGTTAGTTAACAGCTCTCAGGTTAAGGACAGGAATAAATAAAGAAGCCCTCTGCCACTAGCCAGTGCATAGGGAAGTAGAAAAGAACAGAACAGAACATAGTGTGTATGTATACTAAAAATGTATGCTGCTAACAAATAATAGCCTAAAATTTTATAAATATTAAAAGAGTCATGAGGGTGTTCATAGTTATAATGCTACCTCAGAAATTTGTAACAGTTTTTATAAGTAAAACTTGCAAAGCTTTAGAAATGGAACTGCCCTTTGAAAAGAAGCTGGTAAAATATCTATGGAAGAACTATGCTTGGTAGAGGAGATGGTTAAAATCAACTTTTTCTAAACTGTTGACAGCAAAAGCATGTAAGACATGTAGAATAGTATGCTCATATGCTCGACAGTAAAAAAACACTGCGGAGAATTCAATAAACCCTACACAATTTTTTTTGTGTATGCATCTTGGTGGAATGCATACATGAGCATAAACAATTTGAGATTCAGTAAGCCTCACACAGAGGTGCACAAATGCGCGCAAACATGGAAAGATCGATGTAATGCAAATTCCTGCATAAGCAGGTGAATAATATGTGAATTAGGCAGTGGAAGTGATCCAGCAACCAGAAAGTCATCTATGTAGACTCCATGTCTGTGTTCATAGCGTACTCAGACATTTTTCACATACAGGAGTCTACACAGGCAGTAGGGGATGAAAATGTCCACAAATATGGAAATAACTCCCCTGAGAAAGGTATATCACATGGAGTATTGGAGAGAAATACATTGTGGATGTGGAGAAATGCATGGGGAATGTATAATCAATAATAATTTTTTTATAAATCTCCACTTGTTTGAGCTATGTGCCACAGTGCGCAAACCTGCTTAATGCAAAAAAAAAAAAAAATTGATAAAAAAACAATTAAAACAAACCGAACTGCATCAACTAAATGAAACTGTAAAACTGTAAAATTCCCCAAAGCAGGCAGAAGACAGCTCGATATGCAGCTAGATCCAAAAACTTGATGAACCAGCAAGTAATCGTGCCAAAAAACTTTATTGCAGAGAAAGAAAGTTAGCGCTTTCACGGTAATACCATACGGCTTCTTCAGACAAAGATGAATGGGGATAGAATAACTTATATACAAATGACATAATCTCAAACAGCTTAACAGCCAATAAAGCAAACATTCGTGCAGCCACATTCTCAGCTTAAAGGCATAGGAACTAGATAATATTTGCTAGTAAATATTATCTAGTTCATATGCCTTTAAGCTGAGAATGTGACGGCATGAATGTTTGTTTTTTTGGCTAAGCTGTTTGAGATTATGTCATTTGTATATAAGTTATTTTGTCCCCATTCATGTTTGTCTGAAGAAGCGGTATGGTATTACCATGAAAGCGCTAACTTTCTTTCTCTGCAATAAAGTTTTTTGGTACGATTACTTGCTGGTTCATCAAGTTTTTAGATCTAGCTGCATATTGAGCTGTCTTCTGCCTGCTTTGGAGAATTTTACAGTTTTACAAAAAAAAAACAATTGATAAATGTCTGTCACAGAAATGTACTGTAGGACCTTGCATCAGGTCTGTATAATGGTGCATTTGTGCTGTTGCCTGGCACATATGGGTATGCTCTGTGTAGTTTCCAGGCTGTCAGCAGGAATGTATATGTAAATGAGGTGAATTTGTTGAATTGATAAAATGAGCAACCATGTCTGCAGATCCCGTTTATGTATGCTCCTACACAGTGTTGACATTCCCAGTGAATGTGGATAACATCGGGGGGGGGGGTTGTCATATTTATTTTTATCAGATTTTGTGCTATCTGTGCTTATTCTCGCGGTGTGCTGCATAGCTTAGCATGTTAGCGTGACTGACCCCCCCCCCCCAAAGACACAGTCATGACATAGGAAGCTTTCAATTAAAACTGGAAATATTCAATTGAGAGTATTTACTTTTGTTTGCCAAGCTACGTGGAGCTGTGTGCCATGGTGCACAAATAACTAGGACCTTTAAATCATGTTAATTATATTCTAAGCAGCTGACATGCATCCAAATTAGCCAATCCCACATGGTGGAACTACATCACAACTGTACAAAGTATGCATACACCCTACATTCTAGTTTTCCCTCAATACTCTGAACCAGTGGAGTACAGACTTGGGAATTTTAAACTGAATAATGCTAGGGATTGCTGTAGCTGTTCTACATCTGTATGTGGTAGAGGCTGAAGTAAATGCTGCTTGTGCTAATGACCATAGGTCTAGGCTGAGGAGGAGAAGAGTGTTCAGGCACATGGTAACCTACCAGGAGCTACATGAGCTAGAGATTATAGAGCGCTACAGGGTGGACAGGGACAAACTACAACATCTCACTGAGTTCTGCCACCCTCAACTCAGAGCCATACCTAACAGAGGGGAATCCATCCCAGTGGAAACTAAGGTAAGTGTAGCCCTTAGGATACTATCTACAAGTACTTTTCAAAGACCAACTGAGGGCATGATGGGGGTCTCACTAGCATCTGCACCCAGAATACTCCACCAGTTTCTGGATGCTATGCTCCCACATGCCAGTGAGCACATATTTTCCCCCTTGACCCTGAGATGAGGGCCACCACTATGCAACACTTCTACAGTGTAGCACACTACCCTGAAGTACTGGGTGCCATAGATTGCACTCATGTACACAACAAGGCACTACCTGGTGAGCAAGGTAGAATCTACGTTAACCACAAGGGATACCACTCCATCAACTGTCAAGTTGTGTGGAATGCCCAGGGGATTATCATGAGTGTGTGTGCTGGCAACCTTGCCAGTTATCATGACTCCCATATCTGGCACACATCACAGCTGTACCAGATGTTTGCCAGGGGGGACATCCCACAGGGGCATTTACTGGGGGATGCCAGCTACAGCCTGAAACCATGGATGATGACACCCATCAGAAATGCACACACACCCACGGAAGAATGCCATAATGAGCTGCATACACAAACTAGGAAGATCATAAAGCATGTGTTTCAGTTTCTGAAGACACGGTTTGGGTGCTTCGATATATCTGGTAAAGCCTTGCAGTATACCACAGCCACATGTGTACAGATATTCACAGTATGTGCTATGCTACACAATCTGATCATGCAGAAACAAATGCAGCAGGATCAGCAAAGGGAAGGGATACACAGCCCCCCACCAGTGCCTAGGTCACAACAGCCACAGTCACAGGAGGACTCAGAGGAGGAACCCCCTGCTGATGTCCCTGTAGGCAGACATAGGCATGGCCAATACACCCTGGCTTTGGCTAAGAAACAACACATAGCACATTCACTATCAACCTAGGGACTAACACCTCATTCCTACTCACATACAGATAGCAACACTGATGCCAGCCAACTCACACATCCTGTACCTATCCATGTATTGGCTGTGTACTGTTTACATCCCTCAGAGTCAGCCCTGAAATACAGTCTTGTCAACTGCTGCACTTGCAAGGTAAGTCCATAATGTACACAGTACACATTTTACCCTTAGTAATACGTTCAACACCTATTGCCCTTGTTCAAGGTATACACAGGTGGAACCAATGTTGTGTAATTATGGTCACCCATCCAGTCATACAGATTGCATCTGTAAATGACCAATAAGGTGTTCAGTTTGACATGAAGTGGAAGTATGTTCCAAAGGTGTGTTAACCTCTGGTAGACAATTCTCACCCTCCAGTAGGCTTTATAAAAGTTACATACCAGGTTAGGATCTTAACTGGGGGTAAACTGGTTATCCATGTCACTTACGCATGTGCAGCATGTCCAGTAAAGCAGGGTCACAGATTGACTCATATGCAAAGCAGAGATCACCTCTCAGTACCCTGTTTGACACACACTAAATTGATGATTTTAAACAATCCCCATAGGACAGATGCTGAAGATTTGCATCCCCTTGTAAGGAATCTTTGTGGTTTCCTCAATCACCACAGCTGTTTGGTGAATAGCATACCAAAAGGGACATTACACTCAAATATTGTCCTGATGAGAGAAGAGCACATGGAGGTACTAGCTATCTGTACTGGAGACAATGCCCTCATGTATGACATGAGTAAGATATAAAGACCTACTCACCACTGTGTAGACAAGGTGATCTAAGTTATGGTAGCTTTCAACACATCTCTCCAGGTCTCCCACCCCTGCGTATGTACTTAAGGTGTCACTATTTATCTAGTTCTTAACAGGAACATCGCTGCTACCAAAATTAATGATAATACATATATTTGCATTGAGTTTAAGGCCATGTGTTTGGCAACAATCGTCTGTCCATGTAACAGCATAATGTAGGATGTTGCCGTACTATGTATATTGTATGACTGCTCACAGTTAGTAGGTACCATCAAACATTTTCACCCATAGTCATTTAGGTTGGGCTTGTACTTTGGTGAAATGGATTCCAAACAGTAGGTGACCCAGGACAGAAGCCTCTGGAACACCACTGGTTACAGCTCAGCTATTGGAGGTGTCTTCCCCTACTGGACTGTATGACTTGTATCAGTGAGTCAGTTAACAACCCCTATTCAAGCCTAGTTGGGTGTATTTTTTGATGATGCCTGCATGGGGGATAATGTTAAATGCCTACACTTAGTGGAGGTAGGCTGTGTGCACAGACTTCCCATCAGCCAGGTCCTTGGTGACTGCCTCAAAAAAGTCCACCAGGATTAACAGGCAGGATGTCACTTTGACAAATCCAAACTGAGTAGTGGCAGGTAATTGAATGTTACCTACATTTTAGTTGTTAATATCCATGATGATCTGCCCATGGCCTTGCAGATATGGATAATGAGGCTGATAGGTCTATAGTTTGTGGGTCAGTGGATGCACCACATCTGTGCAATGGAATAACCGTGCCTGCTTTCCAGTCAGCTGTGACAAAGTCATTGGTTACACTATGACTGGGAAGAGTGTCCAAGGGTGTTACAAGTCCATGTGGAGCCCATGTAGGGCACAGCCTGGGGTGTTATCAGATCCAATACATGCTTTGTTTCTGTCCTTAGATAGGCCAGGTATGACATGCACTTCAGAGATACAAGGTAGTGAACAGGTGGTAGGTATGTCATGTACGCGTGGTGGGGACAAGGAAGTGAGGTTTTAGCAGACCCAGTCAGCCAAAAGATGAGGTATGTCTAAAAACCAGTATATGTGGTATTATGAAATATAAGTTTGGCACTAAACTGGGCCTTTCCTGTTAGGTTACATAGGTAGTATAGAATGCCTTGTGGATGTACTTTGTGGGAGAGGCTAATTTGGAGCAATACTTTGTTTTGGAGAAATTCAGAACAACTCTTATTTGCTTGTTCATGCAGATGAGGTAGTGTTTCCATTTCAAGGGGCTCCCTCCCTCCTACTCTTAAAGAGCAATGTCTCCCTCTTATTGTAAAGCCTGTTAATAGCAGTCATCCACCAGGCAGGTTTGCTCTTCCATAATGAGCTTGTGTTGCAGTTATCAGGTGCAGACAATTCAATGCAGTTATACAGGTGTTTGTATAAAGCATTAATGTACCGCTCAACATAGCTGCTAGTTCCTTCTGAGGGGGGAGGTGCAGTGAAGCTACTGATACTATCCTGTAAGAGGTTATAATCTGCTTTGGTGAAGTTTATTACTCTATCTTCCACAAGGGGAGAGTGTCAGGTGTGATATGTACTTTGAATGAGACCGATTAGTTGTCATATCTCACCAGGGAGGGGCACAGAGTGGGGTTGCTACAGTGGTCCTCCATATCGGTAAGCACCCTATCCAGTATGTGGGCACCCCTTGTGGGGATATCAACCTGCTGATCCACAGCATTGTGGTTAATGACATCAGGAATATTTGTGCAAGTGAGTTAGAGCATGACTTGTATACCGAGTCAGTGGGTACTTAACGTCACCCAAAATAGTGGTGTCTGGATGAATCTTGATACACTCAAGTAGGTGCAAATAAGCAGAGTGGGTGTCCTAATTCATGGAGGGACTCCTGTATCTGGCAGTTACTTAAATAGGTGCCTACAGAAAGGCCATACCACCTGAGTTGTGTCCAGGGAATCATATTGTGTTACCAGTCTGGATGTGTATGTATCCATAATGAATATTAATGCACCAACCCCATTACTTTGCATGCCATGAGTTTGAGGTCTGCACGTGTGGAAGGAGTTGTACACTGCTATGGTTGGGTTGCTCTCCAGAGTCCTGACCCAGGTGTCTGTGACTGCACAAATGTGTGCACCTACCAAGGTGAGGTCTCCTTCCAGTGAGTGGGGTTTTGTGCTGACACTCCTAGCATGTAGCAGCATAACCTTGCAGTTGTTTGTAGATGGACTTTTTACATTAGAATTTTGTCCCTGGTACACCACCTAAAAAAGGCAGTATGGGTGTAGTGAGTGCCTTGGCCAATAGTCAAAACTGCACAGGTGACAGATGAAGACCATCTCTGACAAAGCATCAAGGTCTGTTAATTATGTCATACCAGGGTGACAGATAGTGGATCCTATTCGAATAACAGCAGATGCTAAGCCAATTATTGACATCAATCATGTTCTTTTTGCATGTAGGCATCATCCCAGGTGAGGTTAAAATGAAGCTAAAGGCCAAGGGCATACCTGCCTGAGACACATAGTCTGACAGCTCAGTCATTTTTCTCTTCATCCACTCCTGAGAGGTACATCCCAAGTTGTACACACAAACAGGAACTATCACATAGTCATAACATTACCTGCTATTGACAGACTGGAGTGCATGTGTGATATGGCGTAACAGGTCACCTCACATACAGCTGGCCACGACCTTCCCCTTATGTAGCCTGGTGAGTGGGACATCAAAGTGTCTCATGATGTAAACACATATGAGTAATATGTGTGATCTACTGTCTTGCTTTAAGGGTTTGAATGGTGATACAATGGTGCATGAGCTATTATGTGTACTGTTCTGCAGAGGTAGTATTATATGTAGCATACTTGCATCTGTGTTTGTGAGGTGTCTGATGTGCATGCCTGTCAAGGTGCTTCACATATGTAGGTATGTGTGATCTGGGTTTGGGTGGAGTTGGAGGTGAGGTGTACATGTTGGCAACCTACTCATTGTCATATGCATCATATGTTTGCAGTGAAGATGTGGATGTCCTTGCATGCACAGGACACTTGTTCAACATTGCAGTCATTACTTTGGCATTGCACATCTACAATTGTCAATCAATAATACAGCAAATGGATGAGTTGTGCAATGATGTGGACACAGCGTTGTGTTCTGGGAACATAAATGTACAGTATTGCATAAGTAGGACATGTTGTAGGAACAGCTACATTGCCCAAAGGTGACCACTCCTTTGCAGTTGCAGTAGGCCTCACAGCCATGTCATGCAGATCACCACCATGATGCTGTTAAAGTGCAGACTGCATGACTTGCTGTGATACCGCCACCTAACATGGACAACTACCTCTGTGGAGTTTGCCACATCAACCTTGGACTTCTATGTCACCTGACATACAACATTATAGTGTGATGGTACAGCTGTGCTCCTAATCAACATCGGGTCAGTACCCAGTCAAATCCTACAAGGCTCAGAACCCAAGTCATAATACATGCAAAACTCAAATGACTGGTCTGGTTGCTAATCAAGGCATCTACCCGGAAAAGGCTACAACAAGCCTACAGATGCTTGCATTATCTGGGACAAGTGTGTGGATCAACAAACAGACTGTGGCCTGCTTCATATCTTGAGCTTGGTGGTAATGTTTTGCTTCTGGTGAGAGACAACATAGGAGCTTTGTATCCCAACAGAGTGATGCCATGGTGAGACCAGCAGCAGTAGTAGCCAGGTAGCAGCAATTCAAGCTACTACCCTCTTTTCAGCAGTCATCACAAGGTAATTCTTTGTATTCAACAGGCACTGCTTGATTAGTGTCTAACTTCAGAATACATGCCTAAATGCTCCATCCTTAGGTTTACAGGGTGTACATATTAGTTTCCCTGACAGTGTTTGGAAGAGCTCTGTACAGACTCAGACATCTTGGGTTACATTTATCTTGGAAACCATATGGAAATAACTTCAATAAGGAGTTGCATATATGACTTTTCAGGACCTCTGGATTTAGTATTTCACTGTAGCCACCAAAAAGGCATTGTGCTTCAGGAATGAAGAACAGCAACAGTCATCCCTCTGCACAAAGTGGGCCCATCTACAGACACAGACACCCACAAACACTGGACCAGACACAGTTTGGTTTAGTCATGAGCAGATCATGGCTATCATACTTCGTGGTTCTATTTGATAAGGTTACCAAATCAATGGATGAGGGAAACATGAGTCACTCCACCTAACATGGCCTGACAAGGCATTGCATTGTTGACAAACCCAAGTGGTTAGGTACAAACCAGTATGTCAGATGGTGGATAGTCAAGTGGCTGACTGACAGGATCCATGACATTAGCAATGAGGAGTCCCCCTCTACAATGAGGCCAGTCACCAGTGGACTCCCTCACAAACCATTCCTCGCATTGCTCTTTTTAAGCAATAACGTCTCTGCAGGTGCGGCCACTGTAAGTGGTCTGTGGCTGACTAAATTTGCTGATGATTGCAAATGAAGAGCTGTCATTGCATCCCACACAGACAGAAATGTTATCCATGTTATGACACAGACATACAGATACTGTCAGAGCCATAGACCAGCAGTAATTGCCAAGAATTGCACAATACTATCCTTTGGGGAGTGATCCAGCCATTGTAATTATCGTATTGATTTGACTGGCTACTGTTGACCCAGTAGTCAGGGACTTATGAACACATTGACAGTGATCTAGCCTTTGACTGAAATGTGTCAGTAATATTGGGTAAAGCATTCCATGTAGCACAACCTGTAAACCAAGGTAGGAGAGGTAAATCCAAGGAAGTCATTGTTCCACTGTATTCAGCATTCATCAGACCTTTCATTGAGTGCAATGCCAACTTTGTCATGTAACCAACCAGGCATATCCATCATCTGTAGCAGCCACAGAGGTTCCCAGAAAACCACTACACGGTATATGTAACATGTCATATGGTGACTGTGTTAAGGCCCTATCTGTGTATTCTGTCTTCAACATGCTTTGGAGGGGAGGTGTATGGCTACCATACAGGGCAGGTCAGACATGCTGGAGAGACAGGTATATAATCCAGAGACTACACCCTATATGTAACAGCCCCCCCCCCATCCATGTGAAGTACAGTTCCACCCTAATGCAGATCAAGTGCAAATTACACATTTGGATGGGGAACAGAACAATCAGATATGGTTTAGTACCAATGTCTGGAATGGATACAGATAAAGTGGAGATTGTTCATTTCCCATACCCTGGCCTGTAGATGTTTCAGTACTCAAAACCCTGCTTACACTCTTCCAGGGTATCAGCCCTTGTCACAGTTTAGGGATGCATGACTAGGCTTCAAGAAGCCCTTGTGTTTGTTTGTGCATTAAACACATATGAACCCATGTTCCAATGACCCTATAGTTACTTACCTTTCTTCTGAAATTTTCATCTGTGCTGACATTCAATCCTGTGCTCTGATGTTGATGGTTTGATTGTACATGTGTAGGCATAGCTGTGTCCTACAGAATCCTGAAAGAGAATTGCAGACATTTCCATGAGATACATTTCGTTGTTTGACCACAAAGCCATTTCTACAGCATCCATGGTAACGTAACCACATGATATGAATCTAGGCTCATTATAAATATCATTGTGCAATATCTGTAAATAAGCAGTACAAGTAGCATGCAAAAAGTCACAATGGATGATAGGTCATAGTGATGTAGATAGTTACCCTGTGCATCAGACACAGTTTTATTTCCCTGCATTCATGAGAAAGATGACAAGGATGTGGCACAGATATCATCACTTGCATAAGGTGTTGTGTGGGGGTGCAGGGGGCCTAGGCTAACCCAATAGGTTGACATGAGTGTGTGTAAGTCAGGAAGGGAAGCAGGCAAGATAGAGTATGGAGATGTGGTGTGTGTGTCTGTAGGTGACCTGATTTTGACAGTGGTGTGTGTGTGTGTGTGTGTGTGTGTGTGTGTGTGTGTGTGTGTGTGTGTGTGTGTGTGTGTGTGTGTGTGTGTGTGTGTGTGTGTGTGTGTGTGTGTGTGTGTGTGTGTGTGTGTGTGTGTGTGTGTGTGTGTGTGTGTGTGTGTGTGTGTCTGTGAACACAGCCAAGCTCAGTGCTAGCCCTACATGTCTGTGTGTTGGACACCTGTGTGCAGTGCATAGTAGAGCTGACAGTTCATAGTCTCTGCCCCCTAACAAGTGAACTGGCTCTGCCAGGAGTTTCACTGGCACCTCCATACCCAAAGTCAGATGCTGTGCTACTACCTGAGGGTGACTGCTGTCTGCTGGGAATATGTCTTCCACAGGAATGCCCAGGACCGTGAGCCCATAGTCGGCCATGTCTTGGTGTGAACACACTCCCCTCTGGAGATGTGGATGTACTGCCACTATGGGAGCATGATTGTGCGCAGCCACATTGACTCTCAGCAGAAGTAGTTGCTGACCTTGTCCACAAGAGTAATGCTCAACCCCAACCAGATGTTCCATCACAGACACCATGCGTTCCAAGACTGATATTATGTAATCTGTCTGGGACCAATGTTTTTCCACTGTGTCAGTCAAACATTCCAGGGTAACAGCAACACGGTGGTGGCAGTCATGGATGTAAGACAGTGCTTCATCCATAACCCTGAACATTCTGTGTGAGTACCTTTCAGAATGTGCCTGTGCCTCCATGATGGTCCTAAACATTCACTGAGTGACACATGATGAGACACCTGCAACAGGTGGTGGAGGGACAGCAGCCCTCCTACAAGAACCCCTATCAATCTGCCTTGGTGTAACCTCACCAACTGTTTGGCTATGGCCAGTGTCAACACTCCCTGCAGCCTCAGTAGCTACACTCTCCTGTTCAATGTCCCCACCCTCTGACTATCCAGTATCTGTGGAATCAGGAGACTGGTTATTTGTAGGCATACTGGCTGCGTATGGTGACAATGAGGATGGACGAGGGATGTCAACCTCTATGTCACATTCAGCCCCTGTAACCCCTATCTGTGCCTCACTTTGCCCACCACCATTATCAGAATTTGAAGAAACTCCAACATCAGGTTGTGAAGGGAGCAGAGACCAGCCCCCATGGTCACCTGTGGAAAAAAGGGAACAACATTAAATTAATACTCTAACTATTATGCTATGCATTACTATGTTCAATATATGTTATGTATGCTGTATACACTGCTGTCAGTATCACAGACTTGTCTAACCTCCAAGCTGTAATAGCATGACATGAGGACATTATAGTCTAACCCAAATCTGTATTTGCCAGCAAATAAAAGCTCTTTAAGGAAGAATCTCATGATCAATACCTAAATGATGTCCAATGTGGATATTCTGAAAATCCCTTGCATAGTTGACACATCTGGTAATCTGTACTGTCCTGGCAATACTTGCAAATCTATCACTGTGGGCACACCTACAGGGTATAGGTATGAGTGTAAACTGTTTACAGTCAGAATCTATCTCTACAGTTGGCAATCAGGCAGACAGTACATCATTCCAGCCACCAGGCCTGGAAAAACAGTTTAGTATATACACTTCACTAAATATACATGTGTAACAAAACAATGTTGTGCTTACCAGGAGCAGGACCACAGCTTCATCCAATTCCTGATGTTCTTGAAAAGATTTGAGGGGGAAGTAATTTAAACAGCTCCACATGTTATGTTATAACAGTCAAAATATCTGATATGTACAGTAGCTACTATGTAAACTGGTATGTTGGTCACAACCTGAGACTCAAACTGCAGCTAACCCGTTTTCCTCCCAAAATAAAACCTGCCACCCACTTAAAACTATGTACATACTGACACACTGAATGCTACAGTATTCCAATGGTGATCCTATTAAGCATACCTGGACACTCTTCTGGTGTTGAAACGGTGGCACCCACATCCACGACATACTGTGAGATTGATGCTTTGGGATTGTCTTCTATACCTAGGTTCACCAGGAATTCTTCAGTGACTGACAATGGTTGTTCTGCAACAGGCCCTCCACCAATGAACCACGAAACCTGGGCACATCCACTGCTCTTCTGTATGCGGCATGGATCATATCAGTGGCATGGTGTCACACCTGGTCATATGCCCTGCTCTGCTGACCAACCACATTTACATTCCAGACTAGGTCAGCCCACAATGCAGCCCGCTCCTGTCTTTTGGGCCTCCCCCTGGAAAGTAGGATCTCATAATGCTGCAGCAGGGCCTCCACAATTACTTAATTCTCAGGCTCAGTGAAAGGGGCTCTTCAATCCCTATACATTATTGCTGATCTACAACAAAAAGAGAACACATCAGGATTACATACGTGGGGGTGCAGAAGGTAGAGATACAGCTGTATAGGACAGGTATCAGTATTCACTGTTTGACTACACATCTAAAATTCAAATGTGTGCCCCACCATATGTTTTAACCTCTTAGAGCAAGAAATCTGGACAAATCCATAAATAAAAGTGGGACAAAAGCCAGAAAATAGCGACAATTTCTATGTATTGGTGTTACAAATCTACATAGTTGATGGCATAATAGGTTGTGCATGACCATGAAATGTCTGCAGGGTATGAAGTCTGCAAATCAGATTTCCTTAATTATTGACTAACTGCAATCTTTAATGATTTGCAACTACTTTGCCAGAAAACCAGAATTTTATGAAACCTGGACCAAATATATGAGGCAAAACTCTGGACAATTTGCTAATATATGTACAGGTGAGAGGTATATCCACAACATACAAAGGTTGTGGATGCAAGTGATGGAGTAGCAATAGTCAAATATTCCAGTTTGTGGCATGACAGATACAGATGTATGATAAAACAGCTAAGACAGGAGTCCGATATTGTGTGCTCCGCAGCAGTAACCTCAACCCTAAATTCTATACAACCAACAGTGCCAAACAAATAGCGGTGTTATCCAGGGGACCTGTGTCCCTATTTAACACATAGCATTCTACGCTTGCTGTACTGTAGTTCCTCTGTAGGTGTAACACATGTGGAGATCAATGGCATGTTATCAGTAAAGTTCTACAACGGGCTTACTAACATAATCCTATTCCCCATAACTATATTCCACCATATGCATCATGTTGGTGATAAAATGATTACATACCTGGAAAGAACTATAAAAACCTCCAATAACACACAAAAACTTCAAAAACACAGATAATGGAAAGAAGGTTTCAGTTAAATAAAATCCAAACACGTATTTTCATTCAAACACAATCACTTTGAACTTCCTCAGTCAATAAATTAACATCACATACTTGGTTTTATAGAAGTGACTTAATTCAAATAACCATTTTAAAACAATCAAACAATTATTCATTTAACATAATCACTTAAAGTTAATACTTTTTAACAGAACAAATCTACATTTTTGTCTTTCATGTCAAAGTCATATTTAAACCAATATTATTCATCTTAAAAATTTTTAAGAAAATATTTAAAAAAACATGAAAGGGAGCAGTTTTTATTTAAGCCTGGGAATCCAAAGGCATTTCATTGTAATTGCCATAGTAACTCTTTTATTGCTAAGTCCAAGGCCTATAGTCCTCCCCCCTAATGTTTTTATTAACTTGGTCAATGACCATGTATTTAAAATGTGGTCCAGATTTTCCTCAATATGCTTAGCTAAGGCATTATTTCCATTCCTTTTATTAATACTGTACTGATCTTCATAAATACATTGTTTAATTTGCCTTTCCGTCTTACCTACTATATAAAAGGATAGCCATTGTTGGCACTGGGCGAAATACACCACTCCAAAGGAATTACAATTAAAGTTGCCCCTGATCTTAAAAGAGACACTTCGTATTACAAATATGTCTCCTGTCTTAATAAATTTACAATAAGCACAACAGTCACTTTTTTTTATCCCTATAGTATATGTAGACAATGTCAAGGAATGTTCCAGTAGATTCTTTATTGTTCTTCCCCTTTTAAAATTATTGTAGGTGTTGAACCAACCTTCAATATTATACTAGAAAGACAGTCCATCACTTATGCATGTGCAAAAATTGTAGACACTAATGCCAACAATGTCTATCCTTTTAATTCAACATTTGGTGCAGCGCGTGGCTGACCTCGCAGCTCGAATTGAGGTTGGGTCCACTAATAGCGCTGGAAATATTGGAGCAAGTCAAGCCTCTTCTGTTGACAATTAATCTTTAACATTTCCAGCTTTCCAAATACCTGGTAACAGCACGAGTTCCTTTCTTCTTGGTAGCACCGATAATCTTGGACTGTTTTCCGATGAGCAACATAATTCCCATGGTACGGTGGGTGCATTAGAGCTTAAAAGAGAACTCCGCTGTTTGGAACGTGAGCAGGTAGCTGGATCAAATATCATTGTTTTAAATGACAATTTACCTAAACTAAAGGACTGATTAAAAGAACCGAGCTTGTTGTCATCTGTGGTTACGGAATCAAACGGTGACAACTTAGTGACAAATGTGGCTGGTATGAAAGACCAACAAGCTATTGTCACAATGCTCAAGATATTTGACTATAAAATTATAAAAATCAAAAAAACTACAAACAGAAATTTTATACCTGAAGGAGTGTTTAAATAGGAAACAGATACCAACAGGGTTAGGCCAATGGCGTTATCCAAATGGACTTGAAAGAAACTCTGCTTTCCATATGGAAATTTTACAGTTATTCGATAAGCAGGGCTCTGAGTTTCTTGAGCTCCTTATTAAACATTATAGCCTGCAGGTTGATCTTTTAATTCAAGATGTGGAACTGTTAGAAATAGAAAGTAGAACGGATCGTGACTTTAACAGGTACAAATTTGACTACTGTCGTGTTTATACTAATATCAAAGGTATCTTAGAAAAGATTAGAATAAACAAAATCAAAAAACTTGAACAGGATAAGGCAGAATACATGAATGGAACTACCTATCCACCCCCTCCATCTTCACAAGTTTGGGGCTCTACCCAAATTAATATTAATGAATGAACATTGTCCAAAGGTACAAATAATACTGTTGAAAGCAACGATCACTCCCCCATTCATACTCTACCCAATAATGAAACGTATGCATCAGCAGTAAGGCGGTGTGATTGGTTGAAAGAATGTAACCAGCAAGGGCAAGTGTCCAATTTGAATCAACCTAATCTACCCAGACCTTCCAATCAGGATTTTCCCAAGGTCAAGGAGAGGTCCCAATACAACAACCAGTGACAACAACAATGCAAACAGAAGTTGTGGAAATAGTGTCGCAAGTGGAAATAAACTATACAGATGTGGAGTTCACGACGCCCGTACCGGATATTGTGTTAAATTCTGAAGGAGACTTTTGGATTTATAACTGTTCATTGTTTGGTGTAACTCCAGAATTAATCTGCGTTTTCGTCCAACGAATGACTTCATCAGATACAAATTGCTAAATCACAAGTCTATTTGTATACATGCTAATTAAAATCCTACCCAATCATGTCAATCTTTTATTTTCAAAATACCCCAATGAATTACGCCATTTGTTGGACGAAAACGCAGATTAATAAAGCGTTCATTGTTGGTTACTTGCACAGCTGGTGGATTATATTGTATACAGTAGTCTCCTGATCCGTTTGGCTTTCTTCCTTTATTTTGTTATTGGTTTCGAGTGGAGGTTGGCCGTTGTTTTTCTTTTTTATCGGTAACTCCAGAATTAATGCAACTTTTATCTAAAGACCTTTCCTTTGGACCATCAACAAAAGCAAACGGCCCAAGGACATTATTGGGCTTTAAAGTGTACCTACGTAATTTAAATCTAAACATTCTGCTAGGTGATACTAGTATGTGTAACACTGAACACAGGATTTCTAGTATTTGTAATCCTCCTTTACACCCAGCATTAAGTTTATATGAAAAGTTATGTGAATTGGATTTGAGAGCATGTTTTAGCAAACACAGAGTGCATATATGAGAAACAATCTAACTCAAACTGATTGGAGAATGTTAACTGATTTAAGATCTCGTAACATTAGAATTATGAAGCCAGATAAGGGGGGAGGTTTGGTTTTCATGGACCAAACAGATTTTACAAGGGGAATGTTAGATATTTTGGAGAGTGAAGCAAGTGTTAGTGTTTCTTTGAATGAAGTGAACACTGCTTATAGGAGAATTAGAGCACATATTAACATATCGTTCATTGAATCATCCATTGATATTGATTTACTTAACTATTTGAACATTATTTCACCTTTGGTCCCCCGAAAATACGTAAAAATTTGGAATCCTCCCCCCTTAGACCTATAGTTGATGGAAGACAAGTCCATCACTTATGCATGTGCAAAAATTGTGGACACTAAACTGAAAAAATATCTGGCTTCTAAAAACAGATATGCCATGACTCAAAGTGTTTATTAGAGGAACTTAACCAACTCCCGTTTAATTGTGAATACAATTTTATTACCATTGACATTAAGGATGAGATTGGAGACTGTAAATTGGTGACTGGGGAAAGTGTAGTTAGGCAGCATAGGATGGTGGTTTGTAGGATGATGTTGGTGATCAAGAAGAGGAGGAGGAGAGTGAGGGCAGCACCAAGGATCAAATGGTGGAAATTGAAAAAGGGTAAATGTGAGGTGGATTTCAGGGATGAGTTAAGACAGGCACTGGGTGACAATGAAGAGTTACCAAATAGCTGGGTAACTACAGCAGAGCTAGTAAGGGAGACGGCTAGAAAGGTGCTTGGTATGACATCAGGACAGAGGAAGGATGACAAGGAAGCATGGTGGTGGAATGAGGAAGTACAGGAGAGTATACAGAGAAAGAGGTTGGCAAAAAAAATGTGGGATTGTCAGAGAGATGAAGAAAGTAGACAGGAGTATAAGGAGATGAGGTGCATGACAAAGAGAGGTGGAGGCTAAGGATAAGGCATATGAAGAGTTGTATGAAAGGTTGGAGACTAAGGATGGAGAAAAGATCTGTACTGGGGTTAAAGGGGGTTTATGACAGGGGGAGACACTTGTATTACAAATATGTCTCCTGTCTTAATAAATTTACAATAAGCACAACAGTCACTTTTTTTTATCCCTATAGTATATGTAGACAATGTCAAGGAATGTTCCAGTAGATTCTTTATTGTTCTTCCCCTTTTAAAATTATTGTAGGTGTTGAACCAACCTTCAATATTATACTAGAAAGACAGTCCATCACTTATGCATGTGCAAAAATTGTAGACACTAATGCCAACAATGTCTATCCTTTTAATTCAACATTTGGTGCAGCTGGCTGACCTCGCAGCTCGAATTGAGGTTGGGTCCACTAATAGCGCTGGAAATATTGGAGCAAGTCAAGCCTCTTCTGTTGACAATTAATCTTTAACATTTCCAGCTTTCCAAATACCTGGTAACAGCACGAGTTCCTTTCTTCTTGGTAGCACCGATAATCTTGGACTGTTTTCCGATGAGCAACATAATTCCCATGGTACGGTGGGTGCATTAGAGCTAAAAGAGAACTCCGCTGTTTGGAACGTGAGCAGGTAGCTGGATCAAATATCATTGTTTTAAATGACAATTTACCTAAACTAAAGGACTGATTAAAAGAACCGAGCTTGTTGTCATCTGTGGTTACGGAATCAAACGGTGACAACTTAGTGACAAATGTGGCTGGTATGAAAGACCAACAAGCTATTGTCACAATGCTCAAGATATTTGACTATAAAATTATAAAAATCAAAAAAACTACAAACAGAAATTTTATACCTGAAGGAGTGTTTAAATAGGAAACAGATACCAACAGGGTTAGGCCAATGGCGTTATCCAAATGGACTTGAAAGAAACTCTGCTTTCCATATGGAAATTTTACAGTTATTCGATAAGCAGGGCTCTGAGTTTCTTGAGCTCCTTATTAAACATTATAGCCTGCAGGTTGATCTTTTAATTCAAGATGTGGAACTGTTAGAAATAGAAAGTAGAACGGATCGTGACTTTAACAGGTACAAATTTGACTACTGTCGTGTTTATACTAATATCAAAGGTATCTTAGAAAAGATTAGAATAAACAAAATCAAAAAACTTGAACAGGATAAGGCAGAATACATGAATGGAACTACCTATCCACCCCCTCCATCTTCACAAGTTTGGGGCTCTACCCAAATTAATATTAATGAATGAACATTGTCCAAAGGTACAAATAATACTGTTGAAAGCAACGATCACTCCCCCATTCATACTCTACCCAATAATGAAACGTATGCATCAGCAGTAAGGCGGTGTGATTGGTTGAAAGAATGTAACCAGCAAGGGCAAGTGTCCAATTTGAATCAACCTAATCTACCCAGACCTTCCAATCAGGATTTTCCCAAGGTCAAGGAGAGGTCCCAATACAACAACCAGTGACAACAACAATGCAAACAGAAGTTGTGGAAATAGTGTCGCAAGTGGAAATAAACTATACAGATGTGGAGTTCACGACGCCCGTACCGGATATTGTGTTAAATTCTGAAGGAGACTTTTGGATTTATAACTGTTCATTGTTTGGTGTAACTCCAGAATTAATTCATGCTCATTCAACGAATGACTTCATCAGATACAAATTGCTAAATCACAAGTCTATTTGTATACATGCTAATTAAAATCCTACCCAATCATGTCAATCTTTTATTTTCAAAATACCCCAATGAATTACGCCATTTGTTGGACGAAAACGCAGATTAATAAAGCGTTCATTGTTGGTTACTTGCACAGCTGGTGGATTATATTGTATACAGTAGTCTCCTGATCCGTTTGGCTTTCTTCCTTTATTTTGTTATTGGTTTCGAGTGGAGGTTGGCCGTTGTTTTTCTTTTTTATCGGTAACTCCAGAATTAATGCAACTTTTATCTAAAGACCTTTCCTTTGGACCATCAACAAAAGCAAACGGCCCAAGGACATTATTGGGCTTTAAAGTGTACCTACGTAATTTAAATCTAAACATTCTGCTAGGTGATACTAGTATGTGTAACACTGAACACAGGATTTCTAGTATTTGTAATCCTCCTTTACACCCAGCATTAAGTTTATATGAAAAGTTATGTGAATTGGATTTGAGAGCATGTTTTAGCAAACACAGAGTGCATATATGAGAAACAATCTAACTCAAACTGATTGGAGAATGTTAACTGATTTAAGATCTCGTAACATTAGAATTATGAAGCCAGATAAGGGGGGAGGTTTGGTTTTCATGGACCAAACAGATTTTACAAGGGGAATGTTAGATATTTTGGAGAGTGAAGCAAGTGTTAGTGTTTCTTTGAATGAAGTGAACACTGCTTATAGGAGAATTAGAGCACATATTAACATATCGTTCATTGAATCATCCATTGATATTGATTTACTTAACTATTTGAACATTATTTCACCTTTGGTCCCCCGAAAATACGTAAAAATTTGGAATCCTCCCCCCTTAGACCTATAGTTGATGGAAGACAAGTCCATCACTTATGCATGTGCAAAAATTGTGGACACTAAACTGAAAAAATATCTGGCTTCTAAAAAACAGATATGCCATGACTCAAAGTGTTTATTAGAGGAACTTAACCAACTCCCGTTTAATTGTGAATACAATTTTATTACCATTGACATTAAGGATGAGATTGGAGACTGTAAATTGGTGACTGGGGAAAGTGTAGTTAGGCAGCATAGGATGGTGGTTTGTAGGATGATGTTGGTGATCAAGAAGAGGAGGAGGAGAGTGAGGGCAGCACCAAGGATCAAATGGTGGAAATTGAAAAAGGGTAAATGTGAGGTGGATTTCAGGGATGAGTTAAGACAGGCACTGGGTGACAATGAAGAGTTACCAAATAGCTGGGTAACTACAGCAGAGCTAGTAAGGGAGACGGCTAGAAAGGTGCTTGGTATGACATCAGGACAGAGGAAGGATGACAAGGAAGCATGGTGGTGGAATGAGGAAGTACAGGAGAGTATACAGAGAAAGAGGTTGGCAAAAAAAATGTGGGATTGTCAGAGAGATGAAGAAAGTAGACAGGAGTATAAGGAGATGAGGTGCATGACAAAGAGAGAGGTGGCGAAGGCTAAGGATAAGGCATATGAAGAGTTGTATGAAAGGTTGGAGACTAAGGATGGAGAAAAAGATCTGTACTGATTGGCTAGACAGAGGGACCGAGCTAGGAAAGATGTGCAGCAGGTAAAGGTGATAAAGGATAATGAGCGAAACATACTCACAAGCAAGGAGAGCGTGTCAAGGAGATGGAAAGAGTACTTTGAGCGGTTGATGAATGAAGGGAATGAGATGGAGAGAAGGTTGGATGATGTGGAGATAGTGAATCATGAAGTACAATGGATTAGCAAGGAGTAAGTAAGGATAGATATGAAGAGGATGAAGAATGGAAAGGCTGTTGGTCCAGATGACATACCTGTGGAAGCATGGAGGTGTTTAGGTGAAATGGCAGTGAAGTTTTTAAGAAAGATTGTTTAATGAAATCTTGGAAAATGAGAGAATGCCTGAGGAATGGAGAAGTGTTTTGGTACTGATTTTTAAGAATAAGGGTGATGTGCAGAGCTGTAGTAACTACAGAGGGATTAAATTGATCAGTCACAGCATGAAGTTATGGGAAAGAGTAGTGGAAGCTAAGTTAAGAAGGGATGTGATGATTAGTGATCAGCAGTATGGTTTCATGCCAGGAAAGAGCACTACAGATGCAATGTTTGCACTGAGTGTTGATGGAGAAGTACATAGAAGGTCAGAAGGAGTTGCATTGTGTTTTTGTAGACTTAGAGAAAGCATATGACATGGTGCCTAGAGAGGAGTTGTGGTATTGTATGAGGAAGTCGGGAGTGTCAGAGAAGTATGTAAGACTGGTACAGGATATGTACCAGGGTAGTGTGACAGCCATGAGGTCTGCGGTGGGAGTGACAGATGCGTTTAATGTGGAGGTGGGATTACATCAAGGATCAGCTCTGAGCCCTTTCTTATTTGCAATGGTGATGGACAGGTTGACAGACGAGATCAGACAGGAGTCCCCGTGGACTATGATGGTTGCAGATGACATTGTGAACTGAGTGAGAGTAGGGAACAGGTGGAGATTACCCTGGAGAGATGGAGATATGCTCTAGAGAGAAGAGGAATGAAGGTCAGCAGGACTAAGACAGAATATATGTGTGTGAATGTGAGGGAGGATAGAGGAATGGTGAGGATGCAAGGAGTAGAGGTGGTGAAGGTGGATGAGTTTAAATACTTGGGATCAATAGTTCAGAGTAATGGTGAGTGTGGAAGAGAGGTGAAGAAGAGAGTACAGGCAGGATTGAGTGGATGGAGAAGAGTGTCAGGAGTGATTTGTGACAGACGAGTACCAGAAAGAGAGAAAGGGAAGGTCTACAAGAGGGTAGTGAGACCAGCTATGTTATATGGGTTGGAGACAGTAGCATTGACAAAAAGGCAGGAGTTTGAGCTGGATGTGGCAGAGTTAAAGATGTTAAGATTTGCACTGTATGTGACGAGGGTGGACAGGATTAGTAATAATCATATTAGAGGGTCAGCTCAGGTTGGAAGGTTTGGAGACAAAGCCAGAGAGGCAAGATTATGTTGGTTTGGATATGTGCTGAGGAGGGATTCTGAGTATATTGGGAAAAAGATGCTAAAGATGAAGCTACCAGTCAACAGGAAAAGAGGAAGGCCCAAGATAAGGTTTATGGATGTGGTGAGAGAGGGCATGCAGGTGGTTGGTGTGACAGAGCAAGATGCAGAGGACAGGAAGAAATGGAAACAGATGATCCACTGTGGTGACCCCTAATGGGAACAGCCAAAAGAAGATGATGATGATATGGTAATTCCCCAAGAGCTAGGTGTGAGTTGGGTTATTGACTTTATTACTTCTGAAGGAGCTGACCATCATGAAACATACTTGATTCAGAGTTTGTTACATATAGTATTGAAGAATAATTTTATTTTATTTGACAAAAAATATTTTCTCCAAAAGAGTGGGGTGGCCATTGGGTCTCTCTGTGGGGCTAGTTTTTCTAATATAGTCATGGCATATTGGAAGAAACTTTTTGTCTTTGGAAATACCTCCATGGCCGAACAAATCCTTTAGTACACCCGATATTTGGATGATATATTTTGGTTTGGAAGGGTAATGAAGAGACAGCGGGTAAGTTTGTTGATTACATCAACAATACTACTGACTTCTTAATGTTTACTCACCATTTCGATAGTAAATCTATTGCATTTTTGGATATCTTCTTAACAAAAGATGAAATAAACCATAGATACTTGGCAAAATTTTATAGAAAGGCTACTTACTCCAGTATCTTTCTACACTTTGAAAGTGCTCATCCATACCATCAAAAGAGGGGTGTCATAAAGGGACAACTGGAGAGGGCAGCCTGCATGACATCATTAGATGAAGAATTTAAGGTTGAGTGTTATAAATTAAAGGAGATGTTTTTAAGGAGGGGCTACAATTTGATAGATGGATTAATTAGGGAGGTCCTCAGTAAGAGAAATGTTGGACATTTTGCACCTATTTTGAATCAGGCAACAAATGTTCCATCGTTTGACCACAACATATTCCATCCTTGTATTGAATCATCTTCCAGTAATACAGAAATAAGGACCATGAAACTTTTTTACTAGCCTCATAATTGATATAGGAGAAATAAGGAAATTTATATGTAAAAATTGGACTATCCTCTTAGAAGACCCAAGTGTAAGATAGAAGGTTGGTCCTACACCGACAATAATTTTTAAAAAGGGTAGAACAATAAAGAATCTACTGGAACATCCTTTGATATTGCCTACATATACTATAGGGATGAAAAAATGTGGCTGTTGTGCTTATTGTAAATTTATTAAGACGAGACATATTTGTAATACAGAGTGTCTCTTTTAAGATTGGGGCAACTTTAATTGTAATTCCTTTGGAGTGATGTATTTGGCCCAGTGTCAGCAATATCTATCCTTTTATATAGGTAAGACAGAAAGGCAAATTAAACAATGCATTTATGAACATCAATACAGAATTAATAAAAGGAATGTAAATAATGCCTTAGCTAGGCATATTGAGGAAAATCTGGACCACATTTTAAATACATGGTCATTGACCAAGTTAATAAAAACATTAGGGGGGGACTATGGGCCTTGGACTTAGAAATAAGAGAGTTACTATGGCAATTAAAATTAAATGCCTTTGGATTCCCAGGCCTAAATGAAAACTGTTCCCTTTCATGTTTTCTTAAATATAAATCACTTTTAAGATGAATAATATTGGTTTAAATATGACGTTGACATGAAAGACAAAAATGTAGACTTGCTCTGTTAAAAAGTATTAACTTTAAGCGTTTATGTTAAATGAATAATTGTTTGATTGTTTTAAAATGGTTGTTTGAATTAAGTCACTTCTATAAAACCAAGTATGTGATGTTGATTTATTGTCTGAGGAAGTTCGATGTGATTGTGTTTGAATGAAAGCGCTTACGCAGTGTATCGGTCATATTAAATACGTCTTTGGATTTTATTTGACTGGAACCTTATTTCCAATACCTGGAAAGAAGCCAATATATATATATATATATATATATATATATATATATATATATATATATATATATATATATATATGTGTGTGTATATATATATATATATATATATATATGTATATATATATATATATATATATATATATATATATATATATATTTGTCCTGTGTTAGCGAGTTCATACAAAGTAACTCTCATACATGATGGTTTCTCTAGCTAGGTTTATCCTTTTTAAGGTCTGCCTCATTAGTACATGATTGCCTCTGAACCAGTCTGTGGTTGAGTAATTCTAATTGAAGCATACACAGCTGATTTGCAGTGCAATCAGGCAATACCCTGCACCTATTGCAGGGGGATATAAGGCCTCAATGTAGAATCAATCCCCTTTCTTGTAAGATGGGGTGGAAATGCTGGGTAGAAATACTACATCAGCACAGGGATTATGTACTTTTATGTGTGGTCGACAGGCTGCAGCTAATACTACTGATGCAGGAAATAAGCAATGTCAGAGACGCTGCAGAATGTGGAGGACAACAGCAGTTATGAGGAAAGGTGTGACCACTGGCAGCTCTGGTGTACAGCCAGTACCTTAATGGGAGATCCCATCTCACAGGATACTGAGGTATGTGTTTAAAGTAAGTATGTTAGCCGAAGGTATCATTAACATAGTAATAGACAACATGTTTGTTGTGTCCTTGAACAACATAGGGGGTAAATATGCCATTATATCAACCATTTGAGCAACTGCCAGGCCATCTGGTACATTATGGTAATTATTTGGAACGGGGTGTTCTGACAGTCCTTGCTACTAGCAGGACCTCCATATGTGTATGTTAGTGGTGCAGCTGTGCTAATCTATAATATTATGAAATGATTATGTGCTGCACTTTGATATTAGTGGATGTCCTTTGCATAACCTAAGTTAAAATCCTCTGTCAATGCATATTAATGCATGACCTGACACTCTATGCACTTTTTGGTGTTGCTATAGGGATATGTCAACTACGTTCCTATCTACATGCCTATGACTGCCATCATTGAACAGCAAACATTGCATTTGAAATGCGTTGGGTGGATAAATAGTGGATGACTCAATCATTAATTAATAAATGAAGCATTTATCATTTATTCTATATGTATTATTTTTATTATAGTTATGTATTATTTAATCATTTATAATACACACATCTGGATTTGAACCTAGGACCATGTGTAGCAAAAATTGCTGTTTGCAAAGCATTTAACAGACTGAGCTACTGATTCACTGTTTCAGCAACTGTATTTGTCAAGATATAAGTGCACACATATAAGCTATGACATACCTCAAGTGCATCCATTATTATGTGCATGGCTTTATAGGGATGTATTTCTCCACCAGAATCCCAGCTGAATATGTATTTTGCCATTAATGTTTTAGCAGATGTATTTCTAAATGTTGTTGATAAAAGTGCACATTTACCTGCTATTGGAGACCCCAGTTAAATCCATAACTCTGTGTCTGGCTTTTTAGTGGTGTAGTCCTGTACCAGCCTCCAAGGTACACTTCCAGTTTTTCCATTATTCTTTCAGCAAGTTTGTGTGACACAACATGATGCACGCAGCTCTGCTTAAACACGGTTAATGACAGTAACTTGCAATTACTATGTTTTGCTTAAATCACCGGTTTTAAATAACAGCTGTGTGGAGTGGCAGGTTACTGCACTGGTCTGCAAGTGTGATGGTCTTGGGTTCAACATAGGGCACAGGTGTACATTTTCTACATGTTTATTATCATTTCAAACACATAATTCACTATAGCTCCATTTACTTCAGCTCAACAATGCTGTGAGACATGCCGAATCATGCCACATAGTGCAGAAAAGAAAAATGGGGAGATAGGACAGTGGTGAAATGGGGTGCAAGCAGGGGGGGGGGAACATGGTGAAAGGCAGGTAGGTATGTGCAGAAAGAGTGTAAGAAAGAACCATAGCTATCCATTTCTTGTACAGAAACAACTGTGCACTTTGACAGAATTTGTAGTTGAATTTGGACTGTCACACCCAGAGAGAGGGGTGAGGCAACATAACTGCATTGCCAAGCCAGTTGGACCAAATTATGTGTGTCCAGTAGACATGTGTGCAAAACGGAGAACTATGTATGGGGCAATATATTTTTTTTTTTTGTGGGACAGGTATCTATTTTTTTAAGGTGAGAGTGAAATTTTGGGGAAGGGGCATAGGTACATGTGGGGGAGATAAGTTGGGAAAGTGAGGAAGCTTTTGCAGAAAGACAAGACAGAAGACAGGGTTGGTGTGTGACAAAAGAGGGGGGCTAATACCTTGGATGGGGAAAGGTGTTGTGGAATCCTAGTCTCAGGTGCATCCACAAGGTAGCAGTGCAATTCAAGTCCCCACCCATGGGACTCTGCTTCTTTACTGCCCCTGTGGTAGCAGTGGTGGAGGCTGGTGTCTGGGGTGAGGCTGCCCCACCAGGGTGGTGAGCATGCCCTCCACCTGGCGCAGGTGACATACGAAAGTTCGAAAGAGCAACCTGTGCACCATACCTGGAATTTCATCATGAGTGACAAAATCACCCCCTCAACTGCCACTCCCAGAGGGGGGCCAAGCCCCAGCCTGTGGTATGAAACTACCCAATACCACATGTAGTGCAGGGGCAGCAGAGGGGGCACCACCAGGCTGTGACAGCCCAGACATGTATTTATTTATTTATTTAACATTTGTTTGCCAGGAAAGTCTGACTTGGAACAAAGCCAATTTTCAGCAGAGGCCCAGGGAGAAATGCTCTATATGCATGTCTTTGTAACATGTGAGGAAACTGGAGTACCTGGAGAAAACCCACATGAACGCAGGGAGGACATACAGACCCCGCACAGAAGGCACTCCAGCTGAGAATCGAACTGAAGAACCCCTTGCTGTGAGGAAACAATGCTGCCACTTCACAACTGCTCCATTCACCATGCTGGGCCCTGGTGCACGGCCAGAAGAGCCAAGTAAGGTGGATCACCTGGAACAGGCCTACCTTGTCATGCTGTAGTAAATTAGATGTAAATATAAATTAAGATATATTATGTGGAACACAACAATAAATAACATAACAGTAAGCATGTTAACAGAAACCAGTATTAAATAACCCATAAGGCCAACATAATAGTTAGTTTATCAGAATAGATTAATATTAAATCATAATAATAAATAACATTAATAAATGAAAAAATAAGGGGTGGGGAAAGAGAGAAAAACATACCATTTGTGAACTCGCAGATGATATTACTACGCAGACTAGTAATACATACTTCTACAGGTGTGCAGAGTCAGTTGTGAGTACAGTGACTCCGATTATTCTATAGATGACGTTACACATACATACCTCTCAAGCTGTTAGCATGGTACAAAATGGGTCAAGCACTAACAGATGGAGGTACACAACTACATGGAACTGTTTCACATACTGTACTTGTACATTACTGACAAGGTGTTCTGTAAATGGATTTGCAAATACATTGCATTCCAGGTAATCATTTATCTGCTAATCAAGTACCAGACAGATTGGGCCGTTGTTATTACATTGTGAAAAATCATGACAGTTGAGAGATATGTTTGTGTACATTAAATAGACTAGACAGCCACTCATATCTTAGTTGGCGGACATTGGAGTAGAGCCCAAAAGCTGTGACTCCAGGGGACATGCACTTAATATAACAATTGACTGCAGTCAGATTAGAACTCACATGCAATGAATATAGCCCTGCTACAGTTATTTGCACACATTACTTATCAAAGCGCAATCCTGCTTTATACTTTATTATTAATGAGCCTTAGAATCTGTGAATTATACACATATCTGCCCAGAACGGGGGCTACCTGACCCATATACATTGTTCCTAGAGTGGGAGGAATAGAGAGTGTTATTTGACTAAAAGTGGCCTGAAGACAGCCCTGAACCATACTGTGGGTTGTGCAATACATTTATCAGGCAATTACTTCTGCATTCTTTACTAATTTAATTTGTACAGTTCACTGGAGTCACATTAGAACACACATGCAGTGAATACAGCCCTAATGCAGTTATTTGCACACATTACTTATCAAACCACAGTCCTGCTTTAAACCTTATTGTTTATGGTTATTGGTATAGTTTATTGTTTATTGCACTACAGTTATCAGAAATTATCTGAACTTATCACAATCATGGCACACCCTGGCCAGGCGCCCTGCATGAGACTGGGCATTATGAGCCCATTCAGCTGCAGCTGTTAGAAGAGAAGCAAACCATTATGCATACCAGTTTTGCATGGATTTAGCTTGTAGATTAGTAAAGTAATAGCAAACATATTTACATATCTGTGGGACATGCCCAGCCCTAGCCTCTTAGACCTAGGTGTCCAAGGTTCCCCTCTTCCTTTACTTCAGGTCATCATAGTGGTGATGACAATTCTCACCAGTGAGAGGGATACCAGTAGCACTGATAAGATCCCTGGCCAACTGATTCCAGGCTTCAGCTTTACATTCTGAGCCCTGGTAATTGCCCTGCAACAGACAGGGCTCATAGTTTTGGACCAGGAGTCCAACAAACACTCTAGACACCTGTACACCCCACCTCTGCACCTGAAAGCTCACTCCTTCACCAACACACCCTGACATATCAACAGTTTACTATGGACTCCAATGAATGCTGTGAATTCCCACCTATTGGCCTTAATATAGGCTGCATTCCCACCCTTACACATCATAGTGTAACATTCAAAAAAGCGCTGCATTGCTTAGCATCATGCAAGCCAGTTTAGCAGAGCTGAGCATTGTGTAAAGTTATACAAACATGTTTCAGTGAAGTTTAGCAATGCACAAACAGGAATAGCCATTGACCATGTTTAAGCAGTGTTTAGCGTCATGCAGCTTTTCCAAATGTAACAATTTTGTTTTTGAATTACACCGCCCTTTAGGTCACCTCACACATTTTCACAGCAATAAATGTAAATAGGTATGACTTCTCAGGGCTCAGACTCAGGATCTACTACACTTTAGGCCATGACTCCACCTATTTTGCTACTTGGGTAGTGAGAAAACCAGTATGCCTTCACATATACTACTAAGCTACCTATAAGCGTTGCTAAGCACCACGCCATGCCATGCAAACGACCATTAAAAAAAAATAAAAATAAAAAAGTAGACAAAAATAAATAATTAATACATCCAGTTTCTATTTTTGGATGTTTGGCAGATGTCACCTTGTATGTGTAAGCGCAGCTCGGCACTGCTGCACTTCACGCCACACAGTGCAAATGGCCATGTATGTGTAAGAGCAGTTCAGCACTGCTTCTCTCCGCACAGTGCCACGCAAACAGGTACTAAAAATGAATTTAAAAAGTTATTAAAATTTACACATAGTTCTACACTAGTAGGGTATAGTACAAGGATTCTTATCCTGTGCATAATATCTGTCCAGAAATTTCCTGGAAAATGCACAACTACATGACAGCCTCTACACTACTGCTTACATGGATTCAATATCTGTGTTACTGTGATCACCCTCAGCAGTGCGCCATGATTAATATGCATGGTGGGATCCATGGCTGTGTACACTGGTACATTCCGTGTAAAGCCTACAGAATTTATTGAATCATGGAGACCATTATGAGTTATGATAAAATAAATTACATCCTTACACATTTACCTATACCATGGGTATCTGAGTATATAAGATCAGTGAAATGACTGTTATGAATTATTGGAATATAAATAACAAAATTGTAATATAAAGATGAACATGGAAGGACATAAAGGTGGTATTCCTTGGTTTAAAATGGTGCATCATGGCATTCAGCTTATCCGAATTACTGACAGTCATCCCATCACACAGAGGCTGAGAGGGTTAGAACTTAAAACAAAAGGGTCACATGGCTTACCTGGCTTACTAACTTTAGAACAAAGCATGTTACTTCAATCTTTAGTTGATTGCACAGAGAGAGAGAGAGAGAGAGACAGACAGACAGATGAACATCAATACTGGCAACTCACTGAAATATGGAAAAACATAGTAATGAAAGTGAAGCTTGAACATATAAGGGAGCTCCATACTGCATAAATAGCTCTAGATGTGATGAATGTAATTGCAGCTACCATTTTGCAGCAGTTTGCTAGTATAGTGGTGCTCTATGCTACTTATGGAAGGCAGTATTGATAGTTCAAGGCTGGTTGCAGGAGTCTGTTATTTAATAGTAATGTAAGTACAGTCTCATTAGATATAATGATTGCAAATATGTTTGGTTTGTGTATTTATTCATTTATGTATGCATGCTGTGTAACTGGGAGACTTAGGTTTAAGTACACTGCACATGTCCCGCTCTTCTACTGCTGCTGCATTACCTTATGTGTTTAAGCTTTACTTTTAATTCAAAGCTTTTCGATACTTCAGAGTCACTAGTACTGATGTTCAACACTCTCTGTACAATCAACTTTAGATGTAAGATACATGTTTCAATATAAAGTAAGGAAGTTGTGATGAAAAGAGCAAAAGACAGTGTAATTTACCTTATATGGATTTTGGATACACATAAACTTACAAGATGAGTAGACTTTCAAGTCAAAAGTAAAACTGATCAGAGCCTTAAAAGCAAAGAATATAAATATTGGGAGAAATAAAGAAACATATACCACAACTGAGATGAAGTGAAATAAGCAAAATAAATGGGTTCTGTAGTTTACATAAAATCTATGAAGTAAGCAAAGAGAACCTGAATGATAGAATAACAACAGAATGGAATTAGGAACCGCTATAGAAAATCACACTAGATAGCTGGAACGTGGTATAGACAGTATTTATTTACTTTTATTCTTGTTTATTTAACAGATATGTGTTGTGAAGCAGATGGCCCTTCTCATTTGTGACACCCTTACATTAAAATCTAAAATAAATCATAAGGGACCAGATTCATTAATGGCTGCACTAAGTGAAGCTATCATGTATATGGCACACTGCACTGTGCACATGATAGCGTGCTGTTTGGTATTCATTAAATGGCTCCACACAGTGTAGAGCTACAAAACAAAGGTAAACAGCAGAATATGCTAATGATAGCATAAGTAGTCACTTTACATGCTAATTAACCAAGCCAACATGGCAGAGCTATTCATTAAACTATAAGGTAATCATATACACTCAGTTTAACCATTTGCCCTGAAATCTAAAACTCTTTGGATTACAGCCACAATCACACTTCATATAAAGCATGTTAACAATTGCTGCTGCCATTAGAAAGCTGTATGTACAACAGGCTTTAAAGTTGCTCCTGCTGCCAGACCTATGCCAAGAAGAAGAATGGCCTTAATAACTTGTTCGACTTAATAGGGACTGCATGACACAAAAGTTTTACAGCAAAATTGGGTAGATATGGAAACAGTATAGTAAATACAGTCTCTTTCACCCTCATCTGAGGCCCACGGTAAGTGTAGAGCCTGTTTGATAAAAAAAAATAGCTAACTGCTCAGTCCCATATGCAAGTAGGTATATGTCCCTAAGATAAGGCATCTTGTCCTGTGTACAGTAATGTCAGTAATACCATATAACTGTGATGTCTGCACTATCCACCTATGGATTTGCACACTAATGTGCATCAAGCATTTTACTTTTTTAAAATATATGCAACCGTAAGTACATTAAAAATGTACAAAGGGCAGTGCACAGTCATCACTGGCACAGAGTGGTGGTGGGAGCAGAATGCACAATGCAAACCTAACACCAAATAAATGAGTGTAAATTATTGAACTGTATTGCCTAGTTAAATGTTCTGCAGTATACACTCTGGTACTGTCCTCCAAGTCAGGACCAACATCAGAGAATCAGTGTAAATTCTCTGCTGAGGTATTGGTGATCTGTGACAGTAGACAGCAACTTCTTATTTTCAGTTAGTGGTGTTTTGATGGCAGCCCACCAATGCAGCCATGTGTTCCTAACCACATACCCTGCATATCATGTACATTATTTTGACCCCTGGCCCTATGTAAAGTTTATTGGTATATGTGGACAATGGCACCAACACCATTTATATAGTTGAACATCTGCCCCTAGATGTGGTCATAGGAGTACTTGCCACCATTTAATAAGAGGAAGGAGCCATGTCAGCTTAGTTCCTAGATGATAACTTCATTCTCTGCAGAACTGTATGGCATTTTACACTGTATAGATGTCTTGGGCACCATAGCCTTGTAAGAGCTGACAATAAGAGAAATGTATAATACACAATGAAGACACAAATGATTGTTAACAAAACAAATATGTTTGTATGAATCTATGCATCTATCATGTACAAAATAAAAAAAATAAGTCTCCATATTAGTATACAGAAGTAAATACAGCCCCCCCAGCCCAAAAAATAAAGGAAATGAAAACTATGTGTACATGTCATGTAAGGAGGACAACAGCTATATGACTGAGTAGTACATTGCAGCATTAACCAAAGCAATGTATACTTTTCCAGAACAAATGTCTGAAAGTTTTCTTGGATGTCCACTTGTGTGGAGGGCAGTCAGTTATATATATCGCAGGCTTAACACATTTGTGGGCTACAAATGTGAAATTTCTGACCTTGCTAGAAAGTGATGCAACACTCTTCTGCAATAACTTGCCAGATGGGCATAGAAAATGTTCCATAAAGTCATGTTGCATTCTTCACAGACATTTGTAATGTATCAAATAACTGATATACATATCTATGCCACCAGCAAAGGACAAACAATACATACAGTAATTTATGGGTGTTTTGTGAAATCCAGTCCATCTATAAGGTTGAAATACAAAATTTTGTAAACAACAGCAAGTTACCTTTGCATCATGCAAGTTGTGATGCTAGAAATGTATTTTGTTTGCAATTAGAAAATACATCTGTCAGGATAAACAGTCTCTCCTACCACGATACACATTTTCTTGCCCACATGATTACCTTGGTATAATGCAGATTCAGCCCTGTAAGCACTGTGAATATGCAAATGACATGTGAACTTATTAACATTCATGAATTCCAAAACCTCCACAAAGTGCAGAGAATGTAAACATGGTATAAGGACTTACACGGCTGCATGCACACTTCCTACCTTTGCAAAGACAAGCATGGAGAAGTGCTACCTGCTAAAAGCTTGCAAGTGTCAATGATTAGTCTAACTGCAGTATCAATCAGGGTGTTTCAGGGAGAAGGGACTTACAAGAAGTTTTGTGACTACCATTGACTGACTTAGGAAAAGAACATTCCTAACATTGATATGAATTGTTTATGACAACAGTTTCTGCCTCTGAATGCAATTGTATCTGCAATTCTAAGGAAGTGGATTACTCACTGAAACATATAATAACTGTGAGGCAAAGCACATAGCAGTCCTATTAGAGAAGCAGAGATCTGAGAATGATGTTCACAAAATAAAGAGAAGCAAAGAAGTGCAGTGTTCGATTTTTTATTTTCTATTGTGTGAAGAAAGATGATTTTCCCTATTGTCAGTATTACAGCCATGCATACATCTAAGAGCAAATTACACAGGACAAAGGCCAGAAAATTTTCTATTGCACCTGTAATGTCAGTTGATACTATGTCACATACTATGCATAGGTGACCTCTTTTTTATCTTCACAGTATAATGTGTGTGGCAAATAGTGATAAAAATCTGAACTATGTCTTGTGAATGCCCTGGTGTCCTGTGGTTTTAATCCAGAGATGTTTGTGTGAGCATAATGATGTTTAATGAACATATGCTCATGTTGAAACACAACCAAGTTGCAGAATATCAAAACTGTACATTTTAACTACTTGTTTCATAATGTTTCCTCTATTTCAGTAGCCATTTTTCTTTTCTCTTCATCGTTTGTGTGCCATTTGACATTGTGCACTCTGGACTGGCAGCTGCCTTTGGCAGTGAACCACAGTTTGGTGCCTAAGGAATGAAGTGAAAAATTTAATTTAGGCTGCCTTCTGTAGTGCAAACAAGCCTGGTGGTGGTGCATGGCTGTCAGCACTCTGGATGGCACTCAGTGAAGAAAATGCACCTGTCAGGTAAATTTTTCTGTGGCACAAGGTGTAAGGGCAGTGATCTTACAGAAAAATAACAGGTGATGCAGGGTTGAAATCCAACAAAGTGAGAGTTTTAAAGAGAGCCGGTCTGAATACATATTTGCACATGTTTTGTGATATCATTGAGTTGCTGTTTGAAAATCAACTATTCCCAGTATGCTTAACAACATGTGAGCTCTTGTATGTCTCATTGCATGCAAGATTTGAACTGGGCACCAATTCATACCCGTATTTCTGGCTTGACTGCTGCAGACATGGCTGGAAATGGTAGAGATAGCGTGCCATTTAAAGCACAAAGGTGGGGTGTTGAGGAGTTCAAGATTTTTGAAGCTACTGCAGGGGATATACATCAGGTCTCATTATAAATCTGAGGCTTGGAATAGCTTGGCCAAGGCTGTTCCCATTGAAACTAGCATCAACTTACTGGGAAGCAATGTTATCACCACTACAGTGACATGAAGAGATGCAAAGCTACTGCAGGGCATATACACCAGGTCTCATTATAAATCTGAGGCTTGGAATAGCTTGGCCAAGCCTGTCCCCATTGAAACTAGCATCCACTTACTGGGAAGCAATGTTATCACCACTACAGCGACATAAAGAGGTGCAAAGGTGACCTCCTAAGCCAATAAAAAGATACATTTAAGACTGCTAACACCCCTCATTTGTGGAAATATTCTGACCTATTACATGTCTATGATATAGTATTAATTAGCCAGCCAGCCAATGCAGTTATTCATTATGCTTTCATATATATTTTTCTTTTTCTACTGTACAGCTGCAGCAGAGGTTGCATCACATCAAGAGAGACCAATTAATCTCAGAGAGGCATGCAAAGCTCAGGAGTATCCTCAGTCCATTGCTGTACATTATCTTGAGCAGGCATACATTAACTTTAATATCAAGCCTACATGCCTGCTGCAACAGCTCTTAGTTATTGCATCAGTCAATGAGTACATCAAATTAATTGTGTTTGGGTTCAAAATCCAGAAATAGGTACTCACTTTTTTCAGGCTACTATTTGTAAGGTATTTTAACTTCAATACTGCATGGCATTAACAATTCAATATTTAAAATGCAGTTATTACCTTAGAAAGCAGATATCTGACATGGCAAAGTGAAATGCATGATTCTATTAGTCATATCATACCACCATTGTGATTGATTGTATGGCACATTCATTTCTTCCCATAATATCTGAATGCGGCTTATGTGTACTTATGCATTTTTTATATTGTTTTATGTACTGAAGTAATTAAGTAATGTGACATGCCATTGATATAATTCTCTCTTTTTTGTCTCACCTCACCCTTTATCTCTCATTTTATTTTTTTATTTGTTTCTTTGTTATAATGCATTGCTTCTGAAAACAAAATGGCCATCACCACAGGGAGGTAAACTGACCACTGTGGTTCACCCCTTTATAGCTGCACAGGTGGCTGCAGTGGCTCCACCACAGACAACAGACACCAACACATTTGGGTCACAATCTGCCAGCATTGCCTCTACATCTCCTGCCCTACCTGCTTTACCTGCATCGGGCAATAATTTTGTCACCTGACAGGAGCTAACAGGGCTGGTGGTAGGCATTACGAAGAGGGGCCTTTTTGCCTGAATTGACAGGGATGAAATGGTCTTGCCTCAGACTGCAAAAATGATGCCATATCAGGCACTAACCCAGGCAGCTGACACAGGAAACACTGACAACAGTTCTGAGGGTGAGGACTAGATTCCCACTGTTCTCCAGCTGGATGTGGATGTGTTTCTGAAGTCCCCTATCAATCCTCAGTCATGGTATCACTGAACCATTTGTGTCCATTACCATCCCCATCTGTCTTGTATGTTTTGTATGTCTGCACCTCTTATCTAACCTACCCTACCTACCTGCTTGACCCTCTCATTCCTAAACTCCTTCCCTACCATTTCTGCCTCTCCAACAACAACAAAAAAAAAGTTCCATACATAACTCTGCACATCACCCATGTGTCATCTTGACAGACTTGTTTGGCACAGTTGGCTGTATAACATTATTCTGCTGCCACCCATCCCTCATGTGGAGACTCTCCAAAGTCATGAAATTCTTTGTACAATTCTACATTTATATGTTGAAGAAGTGGATATCTATGGTGCTTCTGCACCCCTCCCCTGCAAAGTCCTGTATTCTTTCCCATGTCCTACCCTCTGCTTGCTACTCCCATTTTCACCACTGTCCTATCAACTCCTTTTTTTCACACATTTAATCTGGTCAAAAAATAGAATGACACACAACACTCTTGATCAGAAATGGCCCATCAAAAAGCCTCCACTTTTGTCTTCATCATTTGCATGGAGTTTGGCATCATGCACCAAAGCTGAGTGGTTGTGAATGCCATTGAACTTCCTATGGCAATAGATGGGTAGTTTAATTTCAGCTGCAATAGTCCAGCTACTTCTGCACAGATGTGCTTAAATCTGCCACAGTATGGTGAAACAGAGTAAAGGCAAACTAAAGACACTAGTATGAAACAGTCATTGCAACAGTCCTTAGGCTACAGGATGTAATGAACTAGATGTTCCTATGTGGCATGTTGAGATAATTCCCCTGTGTAAATTCTGATGTTTTTGCATAGTTCTTTGGGTTCAATTACATTTGTAGGTCAAATTATTATTTCATGGCATTTTATATTCGTATCATATAGTTAACTGCAGGTGTCTGTATTTCTCTCCATTTACATTTCATTAGCATAGCATTGAAATAGTTCAGCAAGAAAGCATTAGGAGAAACATTTCAGCCCCAACAGGCAGACCCAGTAAGCCACCCTTATCCTGCTTATGTCTTAATGTTGGTTGCACTCTCCAACCACTTCTTTCTCTCTATACCAAGCACTTTATTGTATACAGTATGACAGCTTAATAATGAAGAAACAAGCAAGAGTAACACACCCTACAGATGGCAAGAGTAACACACCATACAGATGGTCCTATATGTTCCACCAAAAATAGTGTTGTTATTCCCCTTTCCAGCTCTCTCTCTCTCTCTCTCTCTGTTCACCCCCTCTGCTTCAGTAAATTGTCACTGTCCTTCAATTGTGTGATTTAGAGTATGTGAAGTAGGAGATCCTTTGTGGCATGATGGGATAAAGGTCAGATCTATAAACATATTTTGCATACTTTCAAGGGTTCTAATCCAGACATTACTGTTACAATCTGTTTTTGTATATTGTTTTATGTGTAGGTGTTGCCTACATATTATTATGACACACAATATCCTGCTTCGATTATAAGCTACTTGGTCCCTGCCTTCCTCTCCCCCTATCTTTCTTCTCCCTTCTGTGCCATTAGTCTTCCTCCTCTGCATTTGCACAATGTCTGGCACTGAGCACCAAATTCAACTGAGGCTAAGTGGCAGTACACAGCTTATGGCAAAATCTTGTGAGTTTTTGCCTTCAGCCACATTATTCTGGTGCCCTTAGCGCTACTATGCTTAACTATATATACAGTCTGGCTAATCTGCTGTTGAACAAGCTGATCATTGAAAGTACAGCAGACAGTTTTCATGAGGGTAATGAAGAGTAATACATACATTCTCCTTTTCTGCAAACTGTTGCTACATGGGAACTTTATGAATTAGGAATTGCTATATGGTATGTTTTCTTGGAATACTCTCAAGGTTTGAATCCAGATGTATGCCAACTGTTTTTGAATGTTTTGTATGACTCCTGTGGAAATAAATGTTGGCTATATCTTGTATTAACATACCATTATCCAGCTGCTGTATTAATGTGCTTGCTCACTATTGTGAGCTCACTACTGTCTTATATACATCTTGCATGAACAATTATAATGATAAAGCAAACAGTAACACAACACAAATATATGCAGAAATAAAATGCAAACTAATCTTTTAGTATGTCTGCATCTGTGTATTCCTGTCACCAACTGTTCACATCTTTCCACCCCTTCTGTGTCATCCAATAAATCTCCTTAATGCGTCATCCAATAAATCTCCTTAATGCAAAACTGTTTCCATGACCCTTGTTTCCTTCCAGCAATAACATGTTTGGTCCCTAATGCGTTTCATAATACAGCTGTAGTGTACATATAAGAATGGAATAACTAAATTGTCATGACAGATGTGTAAATCATAATACCCAAAACATGACCATAACATATATCTGTTCTATATTCCAACAGATTCGAACATGGTCGTATGTGTATACTGCTTATTTGAGTGAAAGTCAGCACAGAGCACCAGAGACTACTGTTAATTCCAATTCTAAATTCAACACCTCAAGATATTATTACATGTATGCTAATACTTTGCCATCAGCAGTGAACTTGGGAGCTGTGTTTTAAGCAGATAGTAAATAAATATAAAACAAACATTTCTTTGTTTAGGTTGCACAACATCTGTTTGTCTATACTCAATTTTGACAAAAAGATATCTGGATTCCATAGTGATGTTGACTTATTTAAGTCAGTCTGTTAATGTAGATCTGTATTCTAATGGTTACATTTGCAACTGTGTTACAATGTTGGGTAACCTATTCACACATAATCCATAACTGTTATTCTGCAGTGCACTGTCATATTTAGGAAGCATCTGTTTGTATTGTCAGCGCACAGTGTGTTAGCATGACACAAGACAATTGACAGTGACACTATAAATGTTTACTATTTCCATACTATAATCCCAGAATGAACTGGCAAGAATGCTTGACTGATAATCCACTGGTTTACAACTGTGATTGTCATTGGCATCCCATACTGTGAAACAGGTACATGACTCTCACAGTAGCACAATGTACATGAAGGAGAGTTAAATCTTAACAGAGAAGTATCTCATTACATGGGGCAAAAACAGTGCTGTTAAACTGGCCTGTCAACACATATGCATTTGCCCGAAAACCTGCGTTGCACAGTACCAGCTGTTTCAAACAGTCAATTTTCATTAAATGCAAATGTGTTTTTTCACATCAATAAATTCAGACTTCTGTGGTGCTTTTGGTTAGATTATATAATTAGGTAAGTAGGATGTTCAAGTCTCATAGTGGGGAACTTGTGTGTGTGTGTGTGTGTGTGTGTGTGTGTGTGTGTGTGTGTGTGTGTGTGTGTGTGTGTGTGTGTGTGTGTGTGTGTGTGTTTTCTGATTGCATGAGATTGCTGTTCTGGACCAACCCACTCCATTCACCCTTGCTTTACTCGGACTCACTCTGCACCCCTACCCTACCCCCATTCCAACCCACACCCTCTTTCATTACTTTTATACTTTTTACTAACCACCCCCTCTACTCAGTTAACCAGTCACATCTCCTGAACCATCCCCCACCCATCTAACCAGTCCTACCCACCTCTACTTCAACAACTCCTCACAACTAAAAGCAACCAAATATCTCGCCGTTACTCCAGATAAACGCTCCAATCCAAAACGAAAAATTGAAAATGTTAAAAAGTACAAGGACAGGAGCGAAGCAGAGCACAAATAGAGCCAAAAACTTTTATTAGGACATAAAACACTGCAGGTCAGATAAGCGCTTTCACTCAATGAGCTTCATCAGATCACAAAGACCAATATCCATAAACCCTATATATACAAAAGATAGTCACTACTGACCTATCATACACAACTCCTAATTAACCTAATGAATGTAACAATGAATGACAATAAATACAATAAAAGCGCAACATATATATAAATACAAATAGAGACACATATAAAAAACCATTCATAAATACAAAAAATTAATAACAGTGTTGATGAGTCTATAAAAATATATATATGTAATATATAAAAATGTATATATAATAAATGAAAAATAAATATAAATATATAAAAAATATGTATATATCTCTAAATGTCTCCCACATGTCTAAAAAATGTGTGTACATGAAATATGGCATACATAAAAAATCTGACCTATCTACATCTAAATACTAAAATCTAATATTCCTACGTTTCTTAAGTGCTGGTTTAATAGAGGCTCTCTCATTTAGACCAGAGCCTCTTTCTGCTCTCAACCTAATGATCCATTTGCTCTCTCTACTTTCAGTGTGGTTCCTAATATCAACCCCCGAATATTGGGCTTGATAATCTCAAGAGCTCTAAATAAAAAATTATGATCACTCCCAGCCTGAATTACATGCTTAGCTAAGGCATTATGTAACGATTCCTTTCTTATATGATAAATATGTTCACAAATCCTTTCTTTAAACTGACGATTCATTTTTCCAACATAGAACGCACTACAAACTTGGCATACTGCCAAATATACAATATTGGAGGTATTGCAAGTAACGTCCACCTGGGTACTAAATGTAGTATGTAAATCAGAATGTAAAAAATAAGTATTAGTGTCTATAAAATTACAATATCTACAGTGCCCACATGGTCTAATATAAGTAGGATTGGAATGTTGTCCTTGCTTTTTAGAATAGCAAAGCATCCTTCTTAGATTAAGTTTATTCCTAAAAAGAAATTGAGGCTTTGTTCCTGCTACCTTCCTGATGTTTTTTTTAAGACAGCAAACACCATAGTAGGTGTAGGAGGAGATATCCCTTTTCCTTTGCCTGTACGCAAAGAGAAAGGGATGAAGAGGGGTCGGTCAGTGAGCAGGGGCCGACAGAAATGGAAACTATCAGAAGAGTTTGTGCCACATCAAACCATCAAAAAGATGTGGAGGAACAAAATGAATTAGTACTTGATGGTTTGACTCCCATAGTTTCGACACCTGTAGCTAGTGTAAACTCATTGATTTGTAATATTTCAAGTCATAGACTAACACAACATGATGAGAACCTTTTGAACAAAGGTCTCAATTTTATTCCAAGTGGTCATAGTAATTTTGCTGACACGGTTGTAGATATGAGACTTTTTTGTCGTAATGTAATGCTTAAGTTGTTTTTCCATGATAATATGAGTATTAGTACTGATGATATGGGTGGACCTGAGAGACTACCAAGATTTAAGAACTTGAGCAGTTTCGTTCCCTCACATCACCCTCTGACTGAGGCTTACTTAAAGCTGACAGAGGATGAATTATATGAGTATTTTAGTAAAATAACCCATAGAAGAAAGGGGAATTTGACTGCATTAGAGAGAGAGAGCCTACGACAGTTACAGGCCTTACAATCCATAACTATAAGGCCGGCTGATAAAGGTGGCCAGATAGTTATTATGGATACTGACCACTATCATGCTGCTATGATCGCCCTGTTAAATGATCAGTTTTATAAAGTAATTGATGAACGTATAGTCCAAGCAACCATTTCATATGTAAGTGATACTCTGTTAGATATGTTTAAAGGTGGTGTTATAGATCAGGAACTATACGACTACCTTTTAATTAGAGTACCTTTGATTCCGGTAATACAAGGACTCCCTAAAATACACAAAGACATTAGAAACGCCCCAATGAGACCTATTGTGTCTGGACAGGGGTGGATTACTGAACATATGTCTGTGTATGTTGAGAAACATTTACGTCCTATTCTTAATAACAATCATATAGTACTTAGAGATTCTAAGCAATTTTTGTTAGATCTCTATGACTGTTTGAGTAACTTAGAAGATATTGATGGCCTAGTTTTTGTAACCTTTGACATTTAGTCGTTATTTACTGTTCTACCGAATGAACTAGGGATTATTTACATCACAGATTATCTTTTAACACATAGTGATTATTTACCAGTTCAGATAGACCTGTTGGCACATTTTTTAGAGTTGATTTTAGAGAACAACATTTTTGTTTTTCAGGATATGTTTTATCAACAACAGGGTGGTGTCGCAATGGGTACGCCCTGCGCCAATAGTTATGCTAATATGTTTTTGGCGCAATGGGAATATGAAGTGCTATTTAGAGTCAGTGAGTTTGTACAACAAGTGGTTTTTTACCGACGTTTTGTTGATGACGTTTTTGTTTTATGGAGAGGAAGTGTAGATGGGTTAGTTAAATTACATAATACAATGAACCAGCTTACAGATTACTTGAGTTTTACTATGAATCAATCTAGATCCAGGATTGAGTTCTTAGACTTGTTTGTTGAGAGACTTGAATGTGGTCTGATTAATACAGGGGTGTATCGCAAACCTTGTCATCACAATACATTGTTGATGCGTACTAGTATGCACCCACAACACATTTTTAAGAACATTATTAAAGGTCAGGGAATGAGAACGTCTAGGTTGAATGCCACTGATACAGGCTTTATGACTGAAGTAGCGAACTTGAAACAGAGATTAGTTGAGCGTGGTTATAGTTCACATGAAGTTGAATCTAACCTCATGAACATTAGTAAACTTAGATCAGATAAAGCAGCCCCTTATTTTGGACCAAGGATAACTGTTGAGAAAGACATTTGCGAGAGGGGATCTGAGGTTAGGATTTCTTTACCCTATACCACTGACTGTTCAGCTATCAGGAATATTATCAATAAACATTGGTCAGTCCTTTGTACTGATGAAACCATCAGGAAGGTAGTAGGAACAAAGCCTCAATTTCTTTTTAGGAATAAACTTAATCTAAGAAGGATGCTTTGCTATTCTAAAAAGCAAGGACAACATTCCAATCCTACTTATACTAGACCATGTGGGCACTGTAGATATTGTAATTTTATAGACACTAATACTTATTTTTTACATCCTGATTTACATACTACATTTAGTACCCAGGTGGACGTTACTTGCAATACCTCCAATATTGTATATTTGGCAGTATGCGAAGTTTGTAGTGCGTTCTATGTTGGAAAAACGAATCGTCAGTTTAAAGAAAGGATTTGTGAACATATTTATCATATAAGAAAGGAATCGTTACATACTGCCTTAGCTAAGCATGTAATTCAGGCTGGGAGTGATCATAATTTTTTATTCAGAGCTCTTGAGATTATCAAGCCCAATATTCGGGGGGGGGGGTGATATTAGGAACCACACTGAAAATAGAGAGAGCAAATGGATCATCAGGTTGAGAGCAGATAGAGGCTCTGGTCTAAATGAGAGAGCCTCTATTAAACCAGCACTTAAGAAATGTAGGAATATTAGATTTTAGTATTTAGATGTAGATAGGTCAGATTTTTTACGTATGCCATATTTCATGTACACACATTTTTTAGACATGTGGGAGACATTTAGAGATATATACATATTTTTTATATATTTATATTTATTTTTCATTTATTATATATACATTTTTATATATTACATATATATATTTTCATAGACTCATCAACACTGTTATTAATTTTTTGTATTTATGAATGTTTTTTTTATATGTGTCTCTATTTGTATTTATATATATGTTGCGCTTTTATTGTATTTATTGTCATTCATTGTTACATTCATTAGATTAATTAGGAGTTGTGTATGATAGGTCAGTAGTGACTATCTTTTGTATATATAGGGTTTATGGGTATTGGTCTTTGTGATCTGATGAAGCTCATTGAGTGAAAGCGCTTATCTGACCTGCAGTGTTTTATGTCCTAATAAAAGTTTTTGGCTCTATTTGTGCTCTGCTTCGCTCCTGTCCTTGTACTTTTTAACAACTCCTCACAACTCCCAAAGTTCACATTATCCTCCCACTGCTGCTCTCCCTAGCATAGTCAACCTCATCCCTCCCACCTTATCTCTATAAACTCTTCCAACCATGCTCTACTAATACACCTTTCTTTACTACACTATACTATCAGGCCTTCTCTTCCTAGCCTATAACTCTAATAACCTCCACAATCATAACATCCAACACAATAGCTCCCCTACTCTATCAAGCAACTACCCCGCACCTCTAACCAAATCATACAGTCAAATTATCCCACAACTTTACTCCTTTACCTACTCTCTTCTCTTCCATCTCAGTCAAATAAAATCCACCTACCCATCTGTCCCCACTTTCAGTTATCACTTTATAAAAACCAAACTAGCACACATACGACTACACTCCCTAACTCATATAAAACTACTTACAGATATCCATCCTAACCCTGGCCCTAGTTGTGACCCAAACAAAGCACAAAGCCATCTCCCCAACCCTACCCTAAACACCACAAGCTACAACACCCCTATTACTTACAAACTCCCTTACCAGTCGTTTCCAAATCTGACTTACTAATCACCAACTTTAATCTCAGAAGCCTAGTAAATAAGATGACAGAATTCCATGCTATCTTAGCCACCTACTTTCCTGACATAGCCATTTTAACTGAAACTTGCCTAAAAACACACATCAAGGACCCTGAAATTCCTCTCCAAAATTATAGAATAATAGGACAGGACAGACTAAACAAAAGAGGAGGTGGTGTAGCTATAATGGTCAAAGACTCTCTTAAGGTAAAAAAAACTAAACATAACCCCACCAGACATCCCTAATGTGGAATTACTCATATCACGTCTGCATATTAACTCACACAAAGCCATAATTATCATGGCCGTCTACCTACCCCCAGGTAAGAACCTTCCCAACATTAAATATCTCTTCTCCTCATCTTCCACCACTTTCAGTTAAGAAACCATCATCCTAGGTGATTTTAATCTTAACTGGCTTACCTGTTCTTCCAACTGCCCTTCTAACTTTATCAAGCTAAACAACTATACCCAAATCATAAACTGTCCCACTCGTACTGACAAACACTCTCAAAAGAATCTCTACTTGATTGGATATTGACCAACAAACCTAATCATAATGACCAAGGAGGCTGCCTTCCAATCAGCCTTAGTGATCACTCCCCCACCTATTTACTAAAAGAAAGAATACAAACCCAATCTATTTCTCCCATCTTATACACCCACTGCAAGAAAATTTTTCCCCTGATACTTTCAACCTACTGCTACAACAATGCAATTGATCACCACTAAGAACCCTTAAACTGGACCTTGCAGTTGAATACTTTAATAACAATTTTCTTGAACTTCTAAATATTTTGGCCCCTGTAAGAAAAATACGTATCAAATCCAAACAACTACCTTGGCTTTCCCATGACACTAAACTTCTTATCAAACAAAGAGACAGAGCTAAGGCCCTATACCAATCCACCAAAAAAATGAATAATCCCATTTGAATCAAGAACTCCAAAGAAAACACAAAATAAAAATACACAGTGCTTGTATTTATACTTCACTATAAGCCTCACAAACAGTCCAGGATAAAATCCATAAATCCACGTTTATTGAAACAAACAGTTTAGCGCTTTCATCCCTCCATCTATGCTCTGGGACATCATCAGAACTTAATGAAAGGAAAGGAAATGAGGTCACCATTATATACAAAAATTTTAATTAGTAAATTGTTCAAATACCCTATAAATAGTTAATCCAATTACCTTAAAGTAACAATCTAACACTCATTTAAAACATAAAAACTTTCGAAGTGTATATAAAATAAATTGAAAACATTGAATTATAAAACTCTTTAAACATTAAAGCTTGAAATATCTACTTTTTAACACTAGTAGTAATGGAAAATACTCATTTAAACCTGGTACATTTGTAGCATATAATCTCACTAGCCAATAAAGTTCTCTTAAATCAATGTTGAGTTCCCACCCCCCACCCCCCTCTTGGGCTGATGGGCACAATTTCCAAAATCCCAAACTTAAAGCTGCTAAAGCCCTGACATACTAGGGTACAGTGCATTGTTAGTATTGCACCTGGACATAGCGTATAAATGTTCATATATTCTGTGTTTTAAGGCTCTTTCTGTTTTTCCTACATAATAATGTCTGCACATCTGGCAGATCGCTATGTAGACTAAGCCCTTCGTATAACAGCTCTCTTTCTGTAATTTAATAGTACGTGTTCTCCCTTCTATTTGTACCTCGTCACTATCAATTACATAGGCACACTGTTTACATGTTCCAAATCTAAATGTGCCTTTCCTCTCTATAGGTTTCTCTGGAATGTTGTGCTCAATATAATACTTGATGTTTTTACCTGTTTTATGTACAAATTGCGGAACTTGTCCTACCAGGCTAAATATTTCTGTGTTGCCCCTGAATATATTCCAATTTTTCTTAATGATGGACTTCATAGTGGATTCCCCTTCACCAAAGGGGATAACCATACTTAAACTAAAACAGGAACCATGTGGTACAGAACTGATGTTCGACTCTGGAATTATAGATAAACTTACTAAACTGGGCATAAATCCCTACATCACTCGATGGGTTGCCAACTGGCTTACTGACAGAACCCAGACTGTAAAAGTAGCTGACTCCAAATCTAGCTCCAGACAAGTGACAAGTGGAGTACCTCAGGGTTCAGTCCTGGGACCACTCTTGTTTGGCATCTACTTCTCTGAAGTACAAGCCAACACTAAGGGACTCTGGCTAACAAAGTTCACAGATGACTGCAAACTGGGAGCCATTATTGAATCCCCAAATGATGTGGATATTCTACAAAAGGGCCATACAGAAACAGATGCCTGGTGCCAGAGCCATGGGCTCAAGCTTAATGCCAAGAAATGTATAGTTATCCCCTTTGGAAAAAACATGTACCCATGAATTACCACATAGGTGGCAGTACACTAAACATCAAAAGTGTGATGAAAGACTTAGGGACACAGGTGGACAGTGGTCTCACTTTTGATAACCACATCGCCACAACAGTCAGGAAATCCTTCTATGTGCACACCTCATCACTAAGGGATTTTCATCCAGAAAAAGGAGGTCATTGTCCCACTGTACTCATCCCTCATTACACCCATTATAGAGTATAATGCCCCATTTGGTATGTACCTCACAAGACATCTGCAACAGCTGGAAAGGCCACAGAAATACCTCACTAAAAGAATCACAGGCCTAAAGCAGATGCCATATGCTGACCGTCTAAAAAAACTCCAGCTATACTCTGTGGCATATCGTCTACTCAGAGGCGATCTCTGCTTAACATACATGGCCATGTCAAACCCTGATCTGTTGGACATGCTCCACTTAAAGAAATCCCAATCCCTCAGAGTCACACACTCCAGGGATCTAAACCTTGTCACCACAAGGAACAAAACATGCTGGAGGGATAGGTTCCTGACCCAGACTCTCCCCATACTCTGGAATAGACTGCCTATACATGTCAAGCAGAGCGCCTCATTAGCCCTCTTCAAAAGGAACCTTGATGATTGGATGGGAGACAGAAAATTCACCCGGGGATCATGTCAGTCGCCTGCTAGACAGGGGTCCAGAGAAGTAAATATTGTGGGAAGAAATATCCAGGGAATTGCTATGGCTAGGCTTGTATAGGCCCTAAGGCCGATAGCCTAGTACCAACTTATGAACCTATGAACCTATGTAACAGTACCACTACATAAAAGGGATTTATATTTAGTACCCCATAAGTCCACAATACTTTTAGTGATTTGAATAAATAGCGTTTCTGGATATCCTCTATTTTTGAACATACTAGTAATACTATCAACTTCTTGCAAAAATAATTCCTTAGTTGAACACATTAATAAATGATCGAACCTTATATCAGCAAGTAAGAAACCAAACAAAGAAATGTATAAAAAATGACAAAAAAAATACTACTTCCATACCTCTCAAGTAAGGTACCTTCACAACCCTCGCAAATTCTGGCAAACTATTAACTATTTCCTTTACCCAGGTAAAACCTCCACCTCCTCCCCCACCACATCCAATACCTCTGAATCCATAGCATCCCAGTTCAACTCCCACTTTATTAACTCCATCACCTCCCTCCTAGATAACCACCAAAACCTACCTCTCAATCCCCCCCTGCCTCTAACACCACCAAGTCTTTCTCCTTCAAACCTGTCCAAACCTCCTACATAAAAAAGCTCCTCAGTAAACTTAAATCAAGCAGCCTAGCTGCAGACCAGCTCCCCAACAGATTCTTAAATATTGCTGCCCCATCTATTGCCTATCCTATATATCTTCTTATCAATCACTCTATCTCTGAACAATATGTGCCTCACCTCTGGAAAGTTGCACATATCATCCCCCTCCATAAGGGTGGCCCCTCCAGGGAAATCACAAATTATTGTCCCATTGCCATCCTCCCTCCCATAGCTAAAATGCTAGAGAAATGTATTCACCAACAACTCAAAGATTGCCTCATTGACACTAACCTGCTTTCCCACTCCCAGCATGAGTTAGGCCAAAGCATAGCACAAACACAGCCTTAATGTCATTCACTGACACCATTCATCACCTCATGAACAATAGTTTCCTAGTCTCAGCAATCTTCCTTGGCATGTCAAAGGCATTTGACACTGTCTCCCACCAGCTTCTCCTAAACATACTTGCCACCTACTCAGTTCATCCACACTTACATGGTTCAAGAGCTACCTATCTGACCATAAACAGGCCACCAAATGGGAGAAAAATCTCTCTCCTCTGCTACCAGTGTCCACGGATGTACCCCAAAAATCCATACTCTGCCCCTTCCTTTTTATCCTATTTACCAATAGTATAAACTCAGCAACCCAACTCGCTACAATTGTACAATACGCAGATGATACATACTTTATCTGCTCGGCCCCAACCCTCCAAGAACTTCAGGATAAGACTCAAAAAGCATTACAGGAAATAGAAGCCTATCTATCCAACCTCCAGCTCATTCTAAACCCCAATAAGACCAAACTGGTGTTCTTCAACAAACCATCCAGTAACCACTCTCCATCCCTCACTATTCAATCCACCAATGGAACCACAATTGCACCCACAAACCATACCAAACTCCTAGGTGTAACTATAGATGACAGGCTGAAATTTGATAGTCACATTTCCCTGTCAATTAAAAAAGTCCATGCCAAACTTAGATCTCTCTACCGTGCAAAACCTTTCCTTACAAACCAAGCCAGACTAGCCACTGCTAGATCCCAACTTCTATCTACCTTACTCTACTGCTCACACATATTTACAAACCTCCTCAAAACTGACCTAAACAACCTATCATCCTGTTATAAAAAAAAATCACAGAATTTGCCAGCACCCATCCACATAAATCTCATCACTGCTCTGCTCTCCAACAACTGAACTGGCTTGAGCTTCCCAACCTCATAACACTAAACCATCTCACCTTTACATACAAAATCATTCACAACCCTAACCAATGCCCCTAACTTTCCTTCCTAGTTGAACCTCAAGTCAGTACAAGGCCCCTTAGATCCTCCAACAGGCTGATGCTAAAATTAACCCAGTCACATAACTGCCATGGCAACTATCTCTACTCTAACAAAATAGCTATGACCTGGAATGCTCTGCCCAACACATTCAAAACACTCCCAACTACTTTTCCTTCAAAACTAAAACTAGAGAACATATCAAATCCAGGTGGGTTTGCTCCTGCTCTTCTCCTGGATAATCAATCCCCTCCCTTTCTACTTTGCTCTTTCCCCTCTCTAAGCAACCTATCTCAAGCTTTAGCCCATTTTAAAATTTGTTACTGTGCAGTAAGCAATACACATTTTAAGTGTGCTACAACTGATGACACCATAGATGCTTCTCTGTCAATCAATTTTACTCATTGTTATTTCATGATCTGCAGTGCTGCTCACATCCTAATTTTTATCTCTGGACTTCTGGAATATACATGTACAAGCTTTGTATTAAGTGTATTATTATATGCATGTACTTTTAGGATTTTTAGGATTTTGTATAATTTTGTATTATCTTTACAATGTTATTGAATGTGGAGCTTTTCTCCCCGAGTCTCCGCTGAAAACGGACTCCTTGGCCCAGTCAGACACTATCCGGTTAACAAATGTAAAACAAATAAAAAATAAATAAAAATAAATAAATATGTGTGTGTCTCTTCAATGTCAATTATGTATAGCTTCTTGAAAAGATACTCTGTATCAACTTCCAGTGAGCAGAAGATTTTAACATGGGAGAGGATGCCCCCATTCCCTTTGTGCTGTCCCTACTCTGGGCCAGTAATCAAGGAGCCTGAATTCTCACCACTGACACTGGAGAGGGATGTATACTTGGAATAAAAATGGATACACTCAGTATTTCCAGATGCAGACCTTTCTGCATCAAGCACAATTTCCCCTAAGAGCACACAGAGAGCAAACTCAACCCATGGTCTGGGTTTCTCTCTCTGTCTCTCCCCAGGTCCCCAGTAAGGCTCCCCAATGCCACAGCTGCAGAGTTAAGTCCTCAACTGAGTGTCCAAGCCAAGTCCTCCACCACTCTCTCTATAAAAGCAGTGTTGCATGTCCCTGATCTACTTAGCTGATGCTCTTTGAGATTTAATTTTCACACACACATACCTGGGAAAGGCTGACACAGACTACCCACTCTACCAACTTTGTCCAGATTATAAGGCAGATTCACAGCTACCAGTCAGTTACTATATGGATCTTAAAAGTGTATCCAATTACACTGAGTGAAATTAATATTGATACAAATGGTAATGTTGACCAAGCAGTAAGACTTTCATGAATGGCTAGAATTATCACCAAATAAATATATGCAAATACTCTCAAAGCTTAAATATTTTCTAAAAGGACCAGACACAATGAAAAGTTTAAATATATTTAATAATAAATAATAAAAGAACATGAAAATATGAAATATCTATTTACAGTGAACACCAGAATTTCAACCACAGGAAATATTAAAATAACACAGATGAATAGTTTAATACAGATACAGAAAAACAGTACTTAACTAACATCACTACATTTTCCTAACTAATCTAAAGAATACTATTCCCTAGTCCACTTACTAGAGCAAGGCAAGATGAAGTGGGTGATTGATCCTTCTATGTCAGGTTCCAGAAACAGAGTGCTCAGTCTGACTGAGAGACTTCTCAATATAATATCTAAATATTATTTCTGGGATAGCTTACAGAATGACATCACATCTGGTCATCTGACTCTGTTTCCCACACTATCACCAACACTAGAAGCTGCCAGAACTTTAGCATGTATGTGTTACTAAACACACATATAGAGCTTTGTTCAGATCTAGTGCAGCTCCTGGAAGTCTTAAAACACTTTCAAACCTCTACCCTTCCAGAGTATCAATTAGCTCCCTGCTAGAGACAATACAGAATGCTTCATAGTACTTGGTTTCCTCGACATTTTGGCTCTGGCTGTAACCAGAACTGTAAGATACAATCTTTATGGCTTAATTTAATTTCAACTATTTTTCAAAGTTAGCTGGGACTGAGATTAACCTCTTTTCTTTCAGTATCCTCTGTTAAAACATACACATTTAATTCAGTTACAATACAGTCAGAACCCACTGTTGGTATATTTTTAACACAAACAACTTTACAAATACATTTTCAACACAAGCATCTGTACAGATCAGTTTGATATACAAATGACATATAATTCTTTATAAAATTACAGCTAGCTATGCTGGCATATGTTACAAATACACTTCCCTAATTCTCCTTGTATAGCTGGCAATACCTCACATTGTCACACCCCTATCCCACTTTTACCACAAGCATCTTCTCTCTCTTTCACACTGATGAGGTCAGCATGTCAAAATTGCACACTGCGTCCTTACAACTCAAAGTTTTCCTGTAGCATTTGTGGCTAATTCTATGTTGTATAGATTGTGTAAATAGATAGGTAGGGGGTTCAGATCCAATCCTAATGTCATTGACAACCACCTTCATAGCCTTTTAGAAGAATATCAGCATATGAAAAAATGGTTTTGTCATCCATTCAAATGTGCACTCTCACAACTGTTATCTCGTGTAGCATGTGCGATTCAGGCAGTGTTCTATACCTTGTGATCTTAGGTAATCTGTTCAAATCCAGCTATTGCAATCGGGCTTACTTTTGTAAATATGTCTGTTAATATGCATGTAGATAACAGTGTAGTCAGCCAGCTCTCCGCTATGTACATGCATGGTTGAGGATTTCTACTACAATGATTTCTGCTCCTTTTCACACATAAATGCTTTGTTTGATAATGATAATGCCATGTGATGATATTTGGTGTCTCCCTGACAACTACGAAGGCTTTTCTTGTGGTGTGAGGACATGAAACTATGTTCTGTATGCCGGTGCCTTAATAACACGTGTTTAAATCCATAATTATTCACATATTGTGCCTGATTGTCATTCTCCTGTCACAGTGATGAGTGTATTATGCATCATGTGTGTCTGGGTATACCTAACAGCAAGAAATGTGTGAGAAATAACAAGATTTTAAAAATGACAGGCACACTTCTCCTTTGCTGCAATAAAATGATGTCATAGATTCAGAGACCAAAATATATCACAATTGGATCATCACTGCCACTGTAGTGCACTCTTTCTTTCCAATATCATGTAGCTTCTGTCATCACATACTCAGATGTTCAAAACAAACTTTGGCTGACTGTAAGCATTGCATGTCCTAATGCCACTATGCATGAATGACATCCACAACTGATATAATGTACAATTGCAATAGGAGAAACCTCTCCCATCCCTTTTATTTCATACACATTGCAATACAATCTTATGATGTAATAACTTATTTATTTATTTATTTATTTATTTATTTATTTATTTATTTATTTATTTATTTTGTTTGTTTGTTTGCTTGTTTGTTTGTTTGTTTGTTTGTTTGTTTGTTTACCGGGTAATGTCTGACTGGGCATGAGGCCCATTTTCAGTGGCAGCCTGGGGAGAAAAGCTCCATACATACAAAGACAGTATTAAACAATCAAATTGATCACACATTAATCAACAATGTACAAAGCAAGTCAATAAAGAAATTAGTTATATAACAATAATCAGCAAATAATTAACAAATAAATTAACAAATTTAGTAAAAAATGGCACAGTTAGTGATAAAAACTGGCCGCATGAGTTAATAGTGAGAACAGTGTGATACAGTAATTGCAAGATAGAGAAATGCAGTTTACATAACAGTTAAAGACAAAGCAGTACATATGTATACACTGCTAACTGAAACTGAGTGTAGAATCAAGCTAGCCTTCAGCAGTTAATAGTTGTAGCTGTGAGAATGAGCTAGTTTAGGGTAATGTAAGGGAGCAGTAGGTAGCTTAACCAGGAGTATGGCAGGTGCAGAGCCAATGTTTTGCTAGATGTTCCTTAAGGAGATTTTTAAACTCATGAATGCTGGGTTTTTTAGCCATAGGTTGAGGAAGAGTGTTCCACAGTTTGGCATTTTTATGGGAAAAAAAGGTGGTGCCCTGTGTGTTGTGGGTTTGGGTAGTCTTTAACAATAATTTATTTGAGGATCTTAGAGCTCTTGGATTGCAGTTGGGTTGGACTAGATTGGTGAGTACTGGGCATTTGTTAGGTTTGTGACTTATATTGTAGGCTATGTATAGCTGGTTAAATGTTAGAAGGTTTGGTAGTTCTAACCATTTAAGTTGGGAGAGTACAGAGCAGTTGTGGGTTCTGTAGGGGTGGCCTGTGGCAAACTTGGAGATTTTGTTGTAGCATGATTCCAGATTATTTAGGTCAGATTTACAAATGTTTGTAAATACTAGGGAGCCATAGAGGATGGTGGAGAGTAGATAGCCAGGGAACTGTTATGGCTAGGCTTGTATAGGTCTTAGGGCTGATAGCCTAGTACCAAGCTATGAACCTATGAACCTATGTGTGTGGGCAGTGGCTAGTTTGGTGTTGTCTGTAAGGAAAGGTTTAATTCTGTAAAGTGTGCCAAATTTGGAGCGGACTTTTTTGATGATGAGGAAGATGTGTGTGTCAAACCTTAGGTTATCATCAATTATGACACCTAGAAGTTTGGCTTGCCTGGTGGGATCTATTTTGGTTCCATTTGTGGAAAGGATAGAAAGTGGAGTCAGACATGTTTTGGGTTTATTGTAATTGAAGACAATTAACTTGGTTTTGTTGGGGTTAAGTATGAGTTGATGGCTAGTGAGGTAGTTTTCTATGTCCTGGAAAGATTTTTGCATTTTTGTTTGTAGGTCCTGGGGGGGAGTGTGCAGAGTAATGTAGAGTCTTTGGCGTATGGGACTATGGAGGCTGATTGGGTTGAAGAGGTGAGGTTGTTAGTAAAAATTGTAAAGAGAAGGGGGCCAAGTATGGATCCTTGGGGTACACCACCAGTGATGGGTAGAAGGGGGGACAAGGTGTTCTCCCATTTGGTGGCTTGCTGATGGTTAGAGAGATAACTATGGAACCAGGACAGGGCTGTTGTGTTGAGGCCATGGGATGATAGTTTATTTAGTAGGAGTTGGTGTGTGACGGTGTCGAGGAATATGGAGGAGACCATTTGGCCTCTGTTTATAAGATCTTGAATGCTGTTTATGAATGATAGCAGGACAGTACTGGTACTATGTTTTGGCCTAAAGCCATGTTGTGTGGGGAAGAGGAGTTTGTGATTAAGGAGGCGGGCAAGGAGTTGGGAGTGAATGCATTTTTCTAAGATGTTGACTAGAGGGGAGAGTATGGCTGTGGGACGGTAGTTAGTTAGATCCTTAGAGGGGCCGCCTTTGTGTAGGGGAATGATGTGGGATATTTTCCATAGATGGGGTACATATTGTTCAGAGTCACAGCTTTGTTAAGACTTCCACTGTGACACATTTGATTCATGCATATGTTTATATTTTGTGGGCTTACATAGCTTACTGTTCAGTTCCAGCCAAGGGTAACATTCTATGAATGAACTGACATTACACAAATATCACTGAATGAAGTTATATTCTTAATTTTTATGTATTATTAATTCAAATAATATATGTGTGTTCATTGTTTACATGCTGTTATAGCAATGTTTGTTGTAATGACTTGTGAGCATGCCCGGTATAATATCGTTTTAGTTGCACTTCATTTACAAAAAGACACTTTGCACTACTGCAATATCAACAGATTTGTGTTGCCATTGGTCACTTGTTTATTTTGATTGCTATTATATTACTGTTTAACATGCACATGTATATAAAGCACATGCTTGTCTAAGACATGTGTCAATGTAATATATCCCCAGTTATACTTGTCAAATGACAAATGTTAAAACATGTCCCTTTCGGCTGTGCATGACTTAGCTGATTTATGGTTCATGCCTAGTTGATACAGGATGGAGTGGAGGATCCAACAGTACAGTCAGTTATCACGCATACTTTCCATGTATATACATGTCATATGCAATAACTGCCTGCATGCAAATGGCCTATAATGTATCCCCTGCTCTTGGTAATTATTGTCTCAGGTTGGCATGTTATTAACATTAATATCACATTTACTACCCTTTCTTACAATGTAGTATTGTGTTCTTCTCACATCCATTGTTAGCTTGTCCGTTTTTAAGTTATGTACATGTGTAAATACTTGGGAACAGGATTATTTATTATTACCATTAATATGTACGTCTTGCTATAGAAAAATGTTTCTTTGTGGCATCATCACATTTTAATGCACTAACTAAATACATTTTGTCCATTTACCCTCCCCACGTAATTATCCTTGCACTGTTCACATGTATTCTGTGTAAATTAGCTCAATTTCACGCCCCCTGCATCTACATTCTTGAAATTCAAAAGCCTTTACTTTATATAAGCTCTCCACATGTGCTCACATAATACATTCACCCCCAGGCAAATACTTTTTGTTTACGTTGTGTACTCATGCTCCCAGCACCATTTCATGGCCACCAACACTGCTGCTGTTGCTGGCCATGAACCAGTGCTTGGAATCATGTAAGCATGAGGAGCAACGTGTATTCAGTAAGTGATGCTGCTCATCATGCTAACACACTGCAATCGTGTAGACTTCAGGCGAAGCCTAAATGATTGTTAAGAAAATAGCACGCTGAAGGTAGACTCAAAAAGACATTCTTTAATCCAATGGAAAACATACAGTACTACACAATACCAATGCTGGTTCTTGTGCAAAACAGAAATAAATAATTGTAAAAAACTCCACAATACCAGTGCTGGTCCTTGTAGATAATAAACGTAATTAATTAAAGTTGAATTAAGCGCTTTCATTTCTGTCCAATCAGAAACCTCTTCAGAATATCTTCACATTTGACGCATGAGATTTTATAGTAAACCATAACCACACCTTCAATAAAACCACCCATTTAAAATTGCTATCTAATACATAAAACATAAAATCTTTTAAAAAACATAAATATGGTGCATTAAATTCACTCACAAATACATGCTATATAGAATAAAATAAATAAATGTTTTAAAACTTAAAAGGCTATCTCTCTAAAGCTTTTAGCTTCAAAAAGCATGTTATTGACAAGGATTCATTCAAACCTGGCCATTCTGTAGCGTTGGTCCTAATTTGCCATAATGTTTCTTGTCTCTCTAAGACAAGGTTCCAGGGACCCCCTCTAGTCCTATATTTTATTACCTCCATAACAAAAAACTTAAACGAATGATCCCTAAATTCTAGAATATGTTTGGCTAAGGCATTTGTTTCTTTCCTGTTTTTTATGTCTCTCAAGTGTTCATATATTCTATTCTTTAATTTTCTCTCAGTTTTTCTGATATAGAATCCTCTGCATTTGTTACACAGAAGTAAGCATAACAGAAAATAAAAGTTCCAATTACCATCTTTTGGGGAGGCAAAACACAAAAGGTTAGTGTTTTTTAACAGATGTTATCAACTATTTACTGCTGTTAACAGGGGGTCATCGTAGAACTGCAGTAAGAATATGTGATTACAAACTATTATTCACAAATGGATACTGCAAACAGAATGGTTTTAACGTTATCAAGACAGCGTTTAAAAGAGCTGTGCATGTATAGTAATAGGAATGTTATTCCAGGTTTTTAGCCCAGTATGCCGAATGTGGCACTAGTACTTAAGACAGATGTTTAGGAGTGTTTAGTGTATGAAAAGATGCAGATGAAGTATGTAACTATTTGCTGAAGTGTTTAACATGAACAGCATTTCTTAGAGAAGGACAGAAGTTCATGTAAAAAAGTTAAACATACAAGAGGCAGTTAGCTGCTTAATCTGGGAAGAGATTAAAAGACAGGGAAAAGAAGGTGATATATCCTAGAACAAAACTTAAAAATAAATTGACAAATTTGGTTTAGAGTCACTTGAAATCAGGTTGCATTATATGCAATTCACTGATTACAAGTATAAGGCCATAATGGAAGATGGGTGGGTATAAATATATCCTTACTGGCAAAAACCTCCACCACTGGTGTTAGGCTCTCACAACTTTTCAAAGGGTTTTGGAGAAAGGTAGAGAGAGAGAGAGGAGGTGACCCAACAAACTAAGTACTAAACAGGATGACCTACTCAGCACTGGGTGCAGAGAAATAGATAACTGTTGACAGATTTTAGACATTCTTTAAGGTTCCTAGGAGCATGCATTTTTCATTTTGAAAGTTACTGCTAAATTCCTGATTGGAGGACTGCTTTTAACAGTTTTGGTAGATACAGATTTGTCCAAAAACATGTACACAATCACCAGCACAGGATATGGAGTTATTTATTGGTAGTCTAAGAATGATAAAGCTCATAAAACTGATAAATAGAAGAGGGTCCAAGACTGATCACTGAAGAACTTCATATGCAGTGAGAAGAGCTAAGAAAAGTGAGCCTTTGATCTTAACCATATTTATTTCATTGATCAGATAGTTATAAAACCAGTGAACAGGACTGGAGTCATTGCTGCTGGTTTCATGTTTGCCATGAAGGTTAGAACAGAAGACAGAAACAAAAGCCACGGTTATGTTAATAAACAGGGCACCAGTTAATTGCAATGTTTCCATGGCCTGGCAGACTGTGTCCATAAAGAAGCAAAAAAGTGGTGGCTATAGCACATTCTTTCCTGAAATTACACTGTCTTTCTATTTGTAGATCATATGCTTCCAAATACTTTTTACAAATGGTAGTATATAGCTTTCTGTAAGATCTTTAACAGGTGAGATAATACTAATTATGGTCTGAACAGTTTTGCAACAAATTACCAACATAAATTTCAGTGAGTACTAACTCTCTGATTCCATTTCCCTGGCATTACCTTTCCCTGACAGTGTTTACTATTGTATACTTAGCTAGTGAGATCATAGTTCACGTGAGCACAGTGCTTGCCCATGTAGAGTTTTTCTCTTTTCACAATGGTTGGGTGACCATGGAGTTAATATATTTGAGTAAAAAGGGTATGGAGCAAAACCCACATATAGGGGGTGCAGGGGGTATCTCCCCATGTGAAAAATATGATTTATGAGTTGTGTACTTTCATGGTTTGGGCTAGTCATTCTCAGTGGATTATGATAAATAGATTTACATGAATCAGTTTTAGATTTGATCCTTCCTGTTGGAACCACTGTAAAGGAGTCTGAAATGTTCCTGGGGCTGAGTAGCAAAAGAAGACCTCCACAGGTGAAGGAAACTTGAGGTATTCTGAGAGATATTAATAATGTGTTGGAAAGGAGTGCTAATCAAAATGCTGCATGGATTGCTCATAGGAATTCTGGGGAAATCAATAAGACCCAGTTTGGGGATGCCTTTAAGCTGAAGATTAATTACTTTAAGATATACTTGTTGAAAGAAAGAGAATCCATTCAGTAGTCTTTTGCAGTAGGTTCTATCCTCTAACAGAATTGCACAAATAGTTAAGGAACTTTTTTTTTTTTTTTTGAAGGGAAGAATCAGAACTCTGGTTGTCTGAGAAAGAGAGAAGCAGGATTAATTAATCAGTTTAAGAATAATGTCAGCTGCAATCTTTTATCTTCCTAAAGATGTATTTCTAATAGTGAGGGATTCTAGGAGGAGGAATTTCTAAGGAGTTCACAAGTTGCCCAGATTTCTCTCATTGGATCAACAGTTTTATGAATTTCAGAAGTTATTTGTGGAGCTTGAACAACTAGAACCATCCACTTTATTTTTGGATGGCATACATTTTAAGGTAGGAGCAAACTGTTGAGAAAATAAAGCAAGACCTCATCACGCTCCTCTTAAGAAAGTACAGGGTCCAGTCAATTGTAAGAAGGCTAGATAGGGGCAAGGCATGATTATTACCTTCACATGTAAAGCGTTTGTGATTGTACCATGACAGACAAAAGACCTGTCAGGAAAATGTGTCGGAATCCATCTAATATATGTTTTCTTCTCGGCTCAAGTGCTAATATCAACAGCTGTACACTCTGTATGCATGGAAAGACTGCACTGATACACACGACCCCATTGTTGCTATGTAGAACAGGATTATTAAAGTCTATTTTATTGGTGATTGTGGCGAAGGGGAAATTTGTTTTTTTTAATTTGTTGTGGACCTGCCCGCATGCAAGAAGAGCTTAAGACCATTTAATAACAAAATGACTTCTATAGCAGAAATAAGGTTGCCTAAGGACTACACTCTCTGTCTTTCATGTTTGAGCTATTACTCAGAGGTACAGAGATCCTGCATGGAAAATGAGAATATTTTTTCAATAGGTTATAGTCCGTGTTAAACAGCAGTTGTGTAAGTACATGCAGTATAAATTATGGGCTACTTTCATAACTGAGACAAAACTTGATTATTAAAACATACAAAAAGTGTGTTGAATTTTATGATTATTATTTTCTTCCAGAAAACTAGTAACTAAGGAGGTCACAAAGTGTGAAATCAAATGCACAGTATAAAAAAATCAGTGCAGTTTTCACAGCTGTCTTCCAAAGATGCTTATTCATCTTGAAATTTCTCACAAAGATCTTTCAACTCTAAAGTAGCCTTAAGTGATAGATGGGGCTTATCTTGCAATAGTATCCAAGCTGTCAAGCTTTCTGTCAAGCTTTCTACCCCTTCACTGATTAACTCATTCTCTAGTCCTGTCCTTCTGGATGGTTCTCTTCATGTTTGGAAAGGGTCAAACATCTAGCCTAGTATTTAACTGATCTATTTCTGTTTTCTAACACCTACATTACATGAAGACACACATTCTTTTACTCTCTTTCATCAGTAAACCCTTAGTCTTCACAAGGGTTGGGAGGGTGGCCTAATGGTTAAGGTGTTTGCCTTACAAACACAAGGTGCAAGGTTTGAATCTCACAAGGGATAATTGGCTAGGCTTAAAATGGCTCGCAAGGGCAGTTAGCCTAGTACTAACCTATGAACCTATGGCCTTTCCCAGGCAATCACTTCCTAATCTAACACTAATTCTACTTCTCCCTTTATTTTTTCTTTGAATATGTTGTAATGACCATATGTACATAACCACTGGTACAGACCACTGTTCTCCCCCCAACACCGACTCCCTCCATCCAGTGCCATGCCATATAGGTTCATAAGTATGTACTAGGCTATTGATCTGTGAGGATCTCACCCCAAGTAGACTCCACAGAAATTTTCCTCAAGTAGACAGCAAATGTTGGAAGTGTGACAGGGAAGAAAGAGGTAACTGGGAACATATTTTCTGGGAGTGCAGTGGGTTGGAGATGCTTGGTGGGCGGATTGTTGTGATGAGGGAGATGATTTTTCTGAGCTACAATACAGAATCGGAATTACTTAGATATGGTAAGGCCTTGCTATGTCTAATTTTGGTGGCTGGCAAAAAAGCAATTACTAGAAAATGGAAGTAAGAATCTAAACCAACTATATTAGAAGTAGTGAATGTAGTAGCAGAGATAAAACAACTGGAATTGAGATGTTTAGAAAAAGGTAGGTGCAAACTACATAGGAAAAATGGGAATTGTGGGAATAATACATGCATAGGAGCAATGAGGTTTAAAAGAAGGCAGGACTTAAATGAGATGTGTAATGTTTGATTGAAAATGATTGGGTAGATTACAAGTGATGTATAATGTTTGCAGCTGGGCGTGTGTCAGTATGGTCTGTGATGTAAAATGCTTGCAACTATGAGTGTGTCAGTGTGGTTTGTTTTCATTTATATAACTGTATGATTGCCTATGTAATAAGTGATAGTTTAACAAAGATGTGTCTTGTTTAAAAAAAGGGGGCAGGAACTGAATAATTTATGTAATGTTGCTTAGGTTATATGATATATACCAATATAATGTTAAGTATAATGTTTGTTAATGTGAATTTGTTAATACAGTTTGATTAATTTTGTATAAATGTAAAATTGCCTATGTCATAAGTAATAATTCAATAAAGGTGTGTTTAAAAAAAAGAAGCCTACCTTACATGCCCATGGTAGTGTACAAATAACCCAAAGGTGGACAAAAAAAAGGACATTTTGGGATTATTTACTTGTTACCCCTATCCATTAGGGGTATAGGCACAGAACTAAGGGTGAATTTGCAGTTTTCCATTACTTCATCCAAGTGATTTTTGAATAGAGCAGGATATGCTCTTCAGTTTGTGTGGAGTAGGAGCTGGTTTGCATAAAAGAAGTATTATCTGTGATACATACCTATCTCTCCAACATGTTCTATTTATGTTGCAAAAGAAATATAGTTCCCTTGAGTATGTGTTCATGCTGCCATTAGACTCGTGAATGTGCAATAGTTCATAGGTTCATAGGTATACAGGGTGATACCAGGCTATTGGCCCGGAGGCCCTTATAAGCCTAGCCAAGAATTTTGCCTATGTTCCCACAAAGTCAGCACTTGTTTCCCTTGTCCAGCAAGGACACAGGTGGGATCCCAGGGGTGTATTTTCTGTTTCCCATCCAGTCATCCAGGTTCCTCTTAAAGAGGGCTAGAGAGGTACTCTGCTTGACATGGAGAGGGAGTCTATTCCACAGATGGGGTAGTCTTTGCAATATAAATCTAACCTTCCAACAAGTTCTATTAATGTCACAGACCAGGCTGAGGCCTTGCGTGTGGGTTGCATGAGTGGAGTTTGACTTACGAATATGGAACAACTCCATCAAGGCTGGGTCTGAGCTGGCCTTGTATGCCAGACATAGGTCACCTCTGAGCAGTCTGCATGAAACTGAGTAGAGGGAAAAGGCTTTTAGCTTATCTGTATATAATAGGTGTTTGAGACCCTAGATTTTCCTAGTCAGGAACCTCTGTGGTCTCTCCAGCTGTTGCATGTGCTTGGCAAGGTACATGCCAAAAGGGGCATTGTACTCATTAATGGGTTTGATAAGGGAGGAGTACAGGGATGTTATGACCTCCTTGTTCCTGGATGAAATACCCTTACTTATGAGGTGGGGCATGTAGAAAGCCTTCCATACAATGGAAGCACCGTGGTGGTCAAAAGTCAGGTTGCTATCAACCTGGGTGCCCAAGTCCCTCACAACTGACTGTGCACTTAATACAGTGTTATTATTATGATAATTAGTGGGGATGCCATTTTCTCCAAAGGGGATAATGATACATTTCTTGGCATTCAGTTTGAGACCATGCTTCTGGCACCAGTCATTAGTTTGGGTAAGGCCCTCTAATAGGATGTTCACATCACTGGGGGAATTTAAGACAGTGCCCAGCTTGCAGTCATTTGCCACAGACCACTGGTTTTGGCTTGCACCTCAGAAAAGTATATCCCAAACAGTAGAGGCCTCAAGACCGATCCTTGGGGTACACCACTCATTACGGGTCTAGTACTAGAGGTGGCTTCCCCTGTTTTGACTGAGTGGGTTCTATGAGTAAACCAGTTAACTTATCATCTGGTAACATACAGGTTGATGCCTAGCTGGGAGAGTTTATCTATTATGCCCAAGTGGGAAATAGTGTTGAAAGTTTTGGCTAGGTCAATGTAGGCAGTGTGCACCATCTTCCCCTCATCCATGGCTTTGGTGACTGTTTCGAAGAAGTTGACCAAGTTTATCAGGCATGATCTCCCTTTGACATAACCAAACTGTGTGGGGTCAAGCGTTTGGAGGTTGCCAATGTCCTTGTTTATAAGGTCCATGATAATGCATTCCATGGCTTTGAAGATCAGGCTAGTTAGACTGATGGGCCTATAATTGCCTGGATCAGTGAACTTTCAGTGAACAGTCTTTGTGTAGAGGGATGACAGTGACTGTCCTCTACTCAGCTGGGATGAAGCCAGTGCTCAGGCTTTGATTGAATAAGGTGCCTAATGAAGCTAAGAGCTCATGCCTGAGTTCATGTAGGATACAGGCAGGGATGATGTCGGGTCCCATGGAGACTGTATTTTTTGCCTTTGAGAGGGCATTAAAAACCCACTCCCTGACGATGAGGGGGCAGTTGCTCGGGATATCCTGATTTACTGATGGGGGATGGGGGGGTGAAGTTTTCCCTGAAACTGTCTGCCACCAGGTTGGCTATATCTACGGCATTTGTGTATGTGGTGTTCTTGATTACCAGTTCAGAGCAGATTTGGGTGTTACTTTTGAGATTGTGGCTGTATGTCAAGAAGGTTTGTGATTATCCTTGGTGGATGTGGCCTATTTGGATTTGAAGTTAACCCTAGAGGATTTCATCAGTGACCTTATTTGCTTGTTCAGACAATGGAGAGATTGCTTCCAACTCAGCACCTACGCCTTTTTGGTCCTGGACAGCAATTTTTTCCCTTTTATTATAGAGTTTGTTTAATGCTGCTGCCCACCAGATAGTTTACTCTAACTTGAGGAAGATGGGGGGGGGGTGGCCTAATGGTTAAGTTGTTTACCTTATAGACACAAGGTGCAGGATTTGATTCTCATATGGGATAATTGGCTAGGCTTAAAATGGCCGACAAGGGCAGTTAGCCTAGTAGTAACCTATGAACCTATGAACCTATAAGATGATTTGGTCCTATAAGGTATTGCTGAGTCCATACAACTATGTAGGTGCTCATATAGTTTTTTGGTGTAGGCTTGGACATTAGTGCTAGTTCCAACTGAAGGAATGGTGGCTGTGAAGCTGCTTATACCTGCTGTCAGGAGACTGTAGTAAACTTTAGAAGTTTTTTGTTTGACCCTGACAAGGGGGAGTCAGAGGAGATGGTGACTTTGAAAGTGATTGCTTTAATGGTCGGATCTTACCAAGGATGATGACAATGTAGGGGTGCTTCAGGATAAGCTCTATATGCAAGGCAGAGGTTGCCTCTTAGTAGCCAGTATGATAACAAGTAGAGGGACAAAGCTCTGAGATAGATTGCAGAGTTTTTGTGCTTTAGGACCTTGATTTTTTTAAGTGAGAAAGCATTGTGGTTGCTCCATAAGTTACAAATGTTTGGACAGGTGCATACTGAATGGGGCATTGTCTTCTATGACTCACCTGATAAGAGCTGAGTATAGTGGAGTGATTACATCCTTCCAGACCTGGATATAAGCTGTGCAATGAAAAATGACTTCCTTATAATAGTGGATATGTGGTGATCAAAGGGTAGTTAATTGTCAGCATAGATTCCCAGATCCCTGCTTATGAGATCAACTTTCAGAAATGTGTTGTCAATGCATTAGTTACAAGGGAAGTCACGCTTGCTAAAGAATATGATTATACTTTTCTTGGCATTCAGTTTTAGTCCATGGATTTTACACCAGATATTTGTTTAGGCCTTCTTGGAGGATTTTGGTGCCCTGTGGGAGGTTTATGATAGCACCACATTTACAGTTGTCTACAAACTTGGTCAGCAACAAACCCTTAACATTTGCTTTGACCTCTGAGAAATAAATACCAAAGAGGAGTACCCCCAAGGACTTAACCCTCTGGTATACTGTTTGTGATAGGTATTTTGGAGGAAGTAGATCTGCCCAGAGATTTCCGTTTAGCTGGGAGAGTTTATCCGCAATACCTGAGTGAGGGATGATGTTGAATGCCTTTGCAAGGTCTAGGTATGTAGTGTGCAGTGATTTTCCCTCATCAATTGATTCAGTAGCCTTCTAGAAGAAGTTGACTAGGTTAACTAGGGAGGATCTGCTCTTAATGAATCTGAACTGGCTTGTGTCAAGAGTTTGTAGGTAATATGTGTCCTTATTTATCAGTTCCTTAATGATTCTTTCCATAGCCTTACAGATGAGGCTGGTAAGGCCTATGGGTCTATAATCACCCAGGCCCGTTGATACCCTACCTTTGTGCAAAGGGAAGACTGTTGCTGTCCTCCATTCATCTGGGATGAAGCCTATTTGGAGACCAATTTTGAATAACCTCTGCAAGGAGTCTGACAAGTCATGTTTCAGGCTAACCAGTAGGTAGCCTAGTATGCCATCAGGCCCCATAGGAGTAGTGTTTTTGACCTTGGATAGTGTTTTCAGGACTTGTTCTTGGGAGATTGGAAAAGGGGTGTAGATGCAGATATGTGATCTAGTATAGGATGGGAGAGGGGGTAAAAACTGAAGCAAATTTGCCTGCTGATAAATTGTGGATGTTCTCTGGGTCTGGATATGTAATATCCTTTACTATTAACTGTGCAGTGCTGCACATTGTTTTGAGGTTTCTAACATAGTCAAAGAAGGCTTTGTGGTTATTCTTCACCTGGGTGGCTACTTTTTCCTTATATGTGGTATTGGTCATTTGATCAGGGACTGGAGTTCTATGTCAAATTTTGCAAGTGCATTATTGACATCTTGAGAGTAAACTTTATTCTTGCATGCAGTAATTATTTTTTTCTTTTATTACTGAGCCTATTTATGTTAAGGTTCCACCACAGGAATTTATTTTTAAATTTGGCATTGTATTTATATTTGAGCAAGACAGATGTACCCATGCAGCTCTTCACATGTATATAGAATTTGTCAGTAAAGGATTCCACATAAGCAGTGGGTCCACCAAGATGGAAAAAGCTTTTAAATTTAGATCAGTCTTGCCCTAGACTTAATAGATTAGTGTTGGCATAATCTCCGAATAGGGAGGCACTGGCAGATGCTTCCAGTTTCAGTCTTAAGGTAAATGTGACTGATTTGTGATCTCATTTGAACAAGGAGGGCGTTGCAGTTGGTGGAGAATAAAGGTGCCTCATATTGGTAAGGACCAAGTTCAGAATTGTATTGCCACTGGCTGGGATGCAGTTTAACTTTCCAGAGATTTTGTACTGATGAAGTCCAGAAATAAATGTTTGAGAATGTATGTCATCCAGTTAATGGAGTTGAAGTTACCCAGGGGAATTGTGCTTGGCTTAATGCATAGGGACTTCAAATTGGTTAGGCCGCAGGTATGGGCTGACAAGGACATTATAGAGGGTTCCTATAGTTAGCTATGACATGATAAGAGGGTTTGTTGGACTTCGAGGAGTTACAGGTAATTACCTTGTCCAATGAGTCTGAAGGTGAAATGTTTTGGTTTTAAGAGTAAGGATAGCCACCTTTAGTGCCTTTATCTAATGCAGGGGTTCTGAAAGGGTTATAGGCATGGAAACCCTGCAGTGATGGAGTGAGCTCATTGATTTTCAAAAAGGTCCCTGTTACAATGTATGTGTCAATGTTTTCCAGGGTAAGACTTGCTTGTCGGGAGTGAAGTTTTTTTGTTTAGGCTTATAGTGTTGAGTAGCAATACTGTTATGTTATCCAGATTCTGTTTTGTTATATGGGAATCTTTGAAAGACTGCCATTGCCTTAAAAAGGTGCAGTGGGAGTGGAAAAGTATCACTACGGCCCACAGTGAAGTTTAACACCATTGCCTCATACAAGTGTACCTATATACAATAGTTCATTTTCTCTCACTAACCAAATTTCTTCCACCTAAGAAAATCAGGGAAATGTTTCTCTTCTGTATCTTAGCTTATTAATGCTGCTGGTGGGAGATATTAACCCATGCCTTGGCTTCATCCCATTTGTGTATACTACACACCACTATGAACCACTTATTACTATCTACCCATTTACATAATATTAACCCAGTAACCAATAACCAAACCAAGGGCCTCAAAAATCCAACACATAGATGCACATGGCCTAATAGGACAATATGAAGCCTTGGTTCTGACATTCTTGAAGTAACAGAAATCCTTCTTATGGCCCCTCATTGGACTAAAAAGAGAGGTATGAACTTTTCTGCAATAACCAACCAAGAACCAAAACAGGTGATGGCACAATGCTTCCAGTTAAGAAGAAAAAGAAAAGAGATCTCTTCCTCATTATTATCAAAATATCAACTCCAGTGAACACTCTACAAACTGGCTTCTAATTAAACTAACCATAAGTAAAAAAAACACTCCTTAATCTCTTCATTACAAATATCCCTTTTAAATTAAAATAAGTCTGATGCCCACCTAATACAACCTTTCCATCCAGAACATAATTTCTCATAAGAACTTTAAGCCAATTTTTTTATTATTATTATTATTATTACACATAAACTATTCCCAAATTTAAAGAAACCCTACTTCACCTTGAACTTCAGGGTAGAGACTTTATTTTATCAAGTGACTACTGAACCATGTAATTGAAAAGGTCTTTCCCATTATTAAAGAAATAGTTAAAGAAAAATGTGTTCATAGATTACCAAAGAATTAAACGCCAAGCTAAAAATAAGGAATGTGCATGGCACAAGTATAAAATGCCAGTCTGCAGAATTTTAAAACTTACTACAAAAATGTAAATTGGGCATAAAAGAAACCAAACTCTCCTATCTAATAAAATACAAACAGCTTTGTCTTCCATTCTAAAAGCTTTCTGGAAATATATCAAACACCTGACATACTTTGATAACCTTCACAAACTTGCAATCCCATACCACTAATACCACTAAACTTCTGGAAGAAATTGTCATGAATATCACCACAGTCAACACAGCTTATTAATTTTCCTCAGACCATCCTTAACACTTCATTAAAACTCTCCTGCCTCATTCTTCCACACTCTCATTCCACATAAAGCTCTCTTTTATGCCCTGATTTCTACTTCTTCTTTTTTAATACATTTGTTATTGAATTTTAAAGATTAAAACTGTACAGATTCAAACAATCACAGAAAGAAAGAAAAAAAAATTACAGAAGTCCACAACAAGCTTTGGTATAATAAACAAAGCCATTAATATTTTCCTAATAAATAATTTAGTTTTTGCCATTATTTACTTTGATGCATAAGATTAGATGTTTTCCTTTTTAAAGTTGATAACTCTTTCTTACAAACATTTTTAGCCAAGAAGATGAATTCAGTGAAAGGGTGAAAGGTAAAGCAGTTTTACATTTCCAATTTTTAGTAACTGCTTTCCTTACTGTGGCTAAGATAGACCAAAGGAGAGGCACCCATGAACTAGAAATAGAATCTGGTATTGGAGCACTGGACAAAATTAGTGGGTTAGATACAATACATTTATCAGACCACAATAATTGAGAGAAATCTCTAAATTCAGTCCAGAGTGGTGAAACCATTTTCCATTCCAATATAGTATGCACCCAATTTGCAACTGAGTCATCATTAGATCTCCAGGAGTTAATTTTCTCAGTTTTATAAATTACTTCAATTTTCTTAGGTATTAAAAACATTCTGTGAATAAATTTCCAACTATAGATTTTCCAACATTGGAGGATATAGTCTTCCAACTAGATTGGAGTAGCTCCAAAAGGATGGATTTGTGGTTTTAAACTCTAATCTCAAGATCTTACATATTTCTGATAAGATTTTTAGGAGATCCTGATAATCCATGGAGACTTTAATTTTATCACTTATAAATTTATTACAACTCTCAATAGTTAACCAAGTATTTTTCTCTAAGGAATATTTTTCAAGAAGAAGGTCTGTAGTATGTATTTTATTTCCATTTAAGAACTGATGCCAGAATAATACATTTGCTTTTTTAAATTCTATCATTTTGGTTGCATTAAATGTCTCTATACAACTGTTTGGATTAGGTATAGGAAATAATAGAAAAAGTAAGTCTTTAACTATATAACTGGAAATCATAAATGTTTTAAAGGTGAGTATAATATAATCTGCAAATGGGAAAGACACTAGAATCTTCCTATCATTTGTACGGTAATCATTTAAAGTCCAGTAAAATCTATTTATTCCAAATAAAATATGAGGGATTAAGATATGTTTACTATTACAAAGTATTCTTTCATGAATGGATTTCCAATTAGATTGATAACAAGGGTTTAACCATAGTGATACTACATTTAGAATAGTAGATTTTGGATATAGTTCAATATTTGGGAAAGCCATACCACCCTCCTCCCAACCTTTGGTATGCCAATCAAAGGATATTCTCAGTTTATTGGGAAACCATAAAAAGTTAATAAGAATAGAATTTAACTTTGTGAAAATTTTCTTGGTGGGAAGAATGATTAATGACTGTACATAGAAAACTTGTTTGGTAAAATAATCATTTTTATCAAAGTAAGTCGGTCTTATATTGTAAAAAAATATTTATTCCAATTTTCAATTAATATGTTTACTATATTATTAAACTGTTATAATTTATTACAGCTGAACCTTTTACATTTGATGCAACAGCAACCCCAAGATAACCAATGTGCGTATTTGGTCTCAAGTTCATAGGTTCATAGGTTGGTCCTAGGGCCTATACAAGCCTAGCCATAACAATTCCATGGCTATTTCTTCCCAGAATATTTACTTCCCTGGTCCCCTGTCTAGCAGGGTGACTGACATGATCCCCGGGGTGAATTTCCTATCTCCCATCCAATCATCAAGGTTTTGAAGAGGGCCAGAGAGGCGCTCAGCTTGACATGTATGGCCAGTCTATTCCAGAGTATGGGGGGGGGGTCTCTGGGTCAGGAACCTATCCCTCCAGCATGTTTTGTTCATTGTGATGACCAGGTTTAGATCCCTGAAGCATGTGGCTCTGAGGGATTGAGATTTCTTTAAGTGTAGCATGTCCAACAGCACTGGATTTGACAGGGCCTTTGTATGCTAAGCAGAGATTGCCTGTGAGTAGGCGATATGTGACAGAGTATAGCTGGAGTTTTTTTAGACGGTCAGCATAGAGCATCTGCTTTAAGCCTGTGATTCTTTTAGTGAGGCATTTCTGTGGCCTTTCCAGTTGTAGCAGATGTCTTGTGAGGTACATACCAAACTGTTGTACTCTGTAATGGGTCTAACGAGAGATGAGTACAGTGGGACAATGACCTTGTTTTTTCTGGATGAAAAGCCCTTAGTGATGAGGTGTGCCACATGGAAGGATTTCCTGACTGTTGTGACTATGTGGTTACCGAAAGTGAGACCACTGTCCACCTGTGTCCCTAAGAACCTTATCACACTTTCAGTGCTTAGTGCACTGTCACTTATGTGGTAATTCATGGATACATGGTTTTTCTCAAAGGGGATAACTATACATTTCTTGGCATTGAGCTTGAGCCCATTGCTCTGACACTAAGCATCTGTTTCTGTAAGGCCCTTTTGTAGAATATCCACATCATTTGGGAATTCAATAATGGCTCCCAGTTTGCAGTCATCTGTGAACTTTGTTAGCCAGAATCCCTTAGTGTTGGCCTGTACTTCAGAGAAGTAGATGCCAAACAAGAGCGGTCCCAGGACTGAACCCTGAGGTACTCCACTTGTCACTTGCCTGGAGCTGGATTTTGAGTCAGCTACTTTTACAGTGTGGGTTCTGTCAGTAAGCCAGTTGGCAACCCATTGAGTGACGTAAGGATTAATGCCCAGCTTAGTAAGTTTATCTATGATTCCAGAGTGGGGGATGGTGTCAAAAGCCTTGGCAAGGTCCAGATAGGCTGTGTGGACTGCCTTACCCTCGTCCATGGCTCTGGAGACTGATTCAAAGAAGTCAATCAGGTTGAGGAGACGAGATCGGCCCTTTACGAAACCAAACTGGGTGGGGTCCAGTGTTTGAAGGTTGCCAATATCTTTGTTTATAAGTTCCATGATAATGTGTTCCATGGCTTTGCAGATCAGATTCGTCAGACTGATGGGAACGATAGTTGCGGGGATCCAAGGTGGATCCCCCCTTGTGGAGTGGGATAACTGTAGCTGTGCGCCCCTCATTGGGCACAAAACCCGAGGTGAGGCTATGATTAAACATGACACTTAGGTGAGGTACCAGTTAATTTTGTAGTTTATGTAGTACACAGCCCGGGATGTCATCTGGTCCCATGGATGCTGTATTCTTAGGTATTGAGAGTGTATTTTTTACCTGTGTGGCCATGAGTACCGGAATTTGGCAATTGTTTGGTATTGTGATGGACCCTTTAGGGGCTGAGAGGGGGGTGAAGTTGGCACTGAATCGATCTGCCAGGATATTGACAATATCCTTGGGAATAGTATATTTAATGCCATTCTGTTTTAGCTCAGAGCAGATCTGAGCATTGCCATTTAAATTCTTGACATAACTTTAGAATGCCTTGTGGCTGTCCTTGGAATCTTTGGCAATTTTATTTACGTAACTAGCTTTGGAGGATTTTATAAGGGATCTCAGCTTCTTACTGAGGCTGGTAATGGAGTTTTTTGCATCCTCGGATTTTCCTCTTTTCTGCAACAGTTTCTTCCTTCTGTTGTATAGTTTGTTTATGGCAGGGGACTACCAGATTGGGTTCCTTTTTTTGGAGGAGACTGTCTTGGTTTTGTTTGGAATGGCATGATTCATGCACAAATGAATGTGCTCATACAGTGCCTTAGTGCAGGATTCAGTGGTCGAACTTCCAGTTCCCATCAGCATGCATGTCATGAAGTTTGTCACTTCTGACTTGAGTAGCATGAAGTTGGCTTTGGAGAAGTTTTTTATGGAAGTTTCCCTACTGGGGGTGGGGATGGGATGTGGATGTCAAGGGTGATTAGCTTATGGTCAGACCTGACCAATGAGGGGGTGACCACTGGTGTGGAGCATCAATCTCCCATGCTGGTAATGACCAGGTCTAGGATATTTGAGCCCCTGGTGTGACTATGGTTTAGTTGGTCCAAGGCGTTGGAATTTATGAATTCCAAGAACCATTGAGCAAAGGTGTTGGTACCCAAGTAGTTTTCCCAATTAATGGCAGGGTAGTTGAAATCACCCAGTATTAGTGTGTTTGGTTGTATCTTAATATTATCTAGTATGTTTAGAAAGGTGTAGTGAGAATCTTGGGGCATGGTGGGGGATCTGTAGCAAGCTACAATTTGGATTGCAGTCTTACCTAGTGTTTGTTGCACCTGCAGAACTTCAGATGCATTGTGTTGGGCAACTGGCCCGGAGGTGAGAATATCCTTGGTGAATATGGACACTCATCTGCCTTTAGTGCTTCGGTCCTGGTTTGGTGGCCAAAAAGTGTGGTAAGAGTTGTAGCCTGGTATTGCAGGGGTACTCTCTGCAGCCTTGAACCAGGTCTCAGTTACTGCACAGATATCAATGTTCTCCATTTTTAGGAGTGCCTCGAGAGAGTGCAGTTTTGAGGTTTAGACTTCTAGCATTGAGTAGCATTACCTTCAGATTTTGCATGCTTATATCTGTTACGGTGGTGGTTTTGTCCTTTGAGCCTTGCCTAAAAAAGACACTATAGGGGTGGCAAGAGCCTTAGCCAGTAACCTGAATCCCAGGGGCGACACATGCAGACCATTTCTGGAAAAGCATCGTGGTTTATCGATCATGTCGTCCCAGGCAGACAGATATTGGATCCCCTTTGAATGACACCAGAAAATTAGCCAATTGTTGAAGTCAATCATTTTGTCCTTATACTGTGGTATAATTCTGGGCAAAGGCAGGATACTGCTCAGAGCTAGGGTCATACCTGCCTGGGCCACATGATCCAAGAGCTCTTCCATGTCTCTTTTCATGTAGTCCAGGGAGGTACATCTCAAGTTATTCACTCTAACATGGACAATGACAGAGTCATATTTGTACTTGTTATGGAGTGACTTGAGTGCTTGCATTATGTGGCGAATCCGGCACCCGACAGGGAGCTGACAGTAATTTTCTCCTTGTTCAGCCTGGTGAGTGGGACATCGGTGTGCCTGACTATAGAGTCACCTATGACTAAAGTGTTGGGTACGTTGTCTTGCCTTAGGGGCTGTTGTTTGGTGGAACACTGGTGTTTTGAGCTATGTGTCACTTTGGTTGTGATTGGTGTTTGTTTGTGTTTCAGCTTCTGAGAGTTTATTCAGTTTAATAGAAAGTTCCTGAATACTTTCCATGATAGTTTGTAGTTCCTTTTTTATTGAGTTTCATGTGGATTCATTTTTGAATCTGTCATTTTGTTTTAACAGTCAATGATAGTACTAACAGGAAAAAAAGTCAAAAAGAGGTCTTAAAATTTCAATTTTTCTTCCAAAATATTATCTGAGTTAGTTTATGAGATGCAGATTTTATAAAAAAGTAAGCTTTTGTTGAATTTATATAATGAAATCTTATCAGGAAAAAAAAAAAAGCAGGGCAGTGCACCGTATTGGCCATGCACCCATGCCCTACTTTGTACTTCTGATGCAGCACCTCCAAACATGTAACGAATCTACAGGGAAATTTGATAGCTAATACCACCCCCAACCAAAAATAAAGTTATCCCTTATTTCCGCATTCCACTTCCCTTTAAATTTGAAAATCTCTGACATGTATCTTCAACTTTCCTCTCAACTGTCCAAACTTTTGCAGACTGTCCAGATTTCTGCCTCTTATTTTTGGTCTGTTCCTCATAAAATTTGTATGCTTTTTTGCAAATCATTGAGGACTCAAGTCACTAAACAATGGCAGACTTGTGAGTTTCAGACTTCATATCCTTCAGAAAATGCATGCTAAGGCAAATCCTATTATTCCAGCAACTTTATACATTTATAAGAGCAGTATTTAAAATGTGTCCCTATTTTGGGCCTTTCTCCCCCATTATTTTTGGTTTTGTCAAGATTTCTTGTGTTAAAAGATTGAGATATATGATCCTGAACCTTTCACTTGATGCAGAAATTGTCCCTTTGTATTTAAAACATACCCTAATGGGTATCCTATCCCTACTTCCACACAGAAAAGATAATTGTCTTCAATAATTGATTAAACAGTTTAATAACTGGTGTCATTCCAGGTCAATTCAGTATGTGTCAGCATGAGACAAGATGCTCAAAAGTCTAACATGCTTCTCAAAAGATAGCCTGCTGTTTTTGTTCCAAGGCTTCCACATACTACCTAAAGCCTTTGTTGCCCATATAATATCTTTTTAGGGAGAATACAGCTAATGGACATTTCAGTGTAACAAACATATCAAACCAAAAACTACATCACATTAATATTGCTCTTTTCAGTGCCAGAATTTTCCACAACAAATTACCCCATCTAGAAGTTCTTCCACATTTGGAGTACATCCTATTTGTATAATTACTGAAACCTGACTTAAATGTTAAGGGGTCTATATTAAGAAGTCGTATGTTGAAAAGAGTGAATGTTCTTACATCGTCACCTAAAAATCGAAATCACACAATATCAAATATACAGAACAGCGATTTTTTTCCCAGAGAAAAAAATCACTGCTCCAAAAAAAAAAAAAAAACAAATCCACAGACAAAATAAAGTGGGGGGCTTCACCCCCCCCACACACCCCCTACTTAAATATACCAACTCCGAGATTGCACCACAGTGGAGGAAACGGCAAATTCCCAGCAATGGCCCAGTGATTTTTCCCCTGGGAAAAAAAAAATCACTGTTCCGGCCTTCGACATTCTGTGGTTTTGGTTATTAGGGGTCGATGTAAGAGTGTTTGCTCTTTTCAACATTCGACTTCCTAATATAAACCCAATATTAAGAAAGTATTTCCTGTATAACTGGATTTTGTGCCTACTATGCCTTCAAGATCAGTGGCAACTGTGTTGCTGTCTCCATATTTGTTAAGTGTCATAGCATCTCCAGGTAAATTCCCATTGAACTCCAGATCACCCTAAACAGGACAAACTATTAGCTTTTAGCCTATTCCAGGATATCTTCTACTTCCCCTAAACATCATATAACATTCCTAAATGTATTTGTTGAACTCCCTATAAACAAGAACTGCATTATGTTGGGAGACTTAAACTACCCCTCAATAAATTGAAGCACCAATACCTACAATTTAAGGTACGCCCCAAAGTTCTTAGATTTAATAAACAAAACTCCCTGTATCAGGTAGTTAACAAACCCACTAGAAGACAATATTCTCAATCTGATCTTAACAAATATAGCCCTCCTCATTCACTATTTCCATGGTATTTCCTTTTCCCAGTTAAGACAGACCATACGCTTGCAACTTTCACCTTCAAAATCTTCAAAGCCCCTCCGTGTAATATGTAAGAATTCAAAGATTTCAAAAGTACTAACCTCATCAAATTCTGTCAAGATGCTTCAAAATTCACTTATAGCACCATCAGCTCATTGTGTGGGCATGACCAACAGAAGGTTCAAAGAACATATAGCTGGCCATATTAGTGACATTAAACATAAGTTATTGACAAATGCTTTAAGTAAGCATATTTTGGAAAAAGGTGAACAACATGTATTTAAATTTATGATACTGAAGGTAATTTATAAACCACCCAGGGACGGGGATGTGAAAATGTTAACAGAAAATGAGGAAACTAAATGGATTTTGCGGATGAAGTCACATATACCAGCAGGACTAAATGATTGTTTCACTTTAAAACCCTATTTAAGAGAATTACATCAAAAAGGTTGAAATTGTGTCATGTGATTTTAATGATTATTTAACTGATGACTGCAACTGTTGAGATGTATTCATCTCAGGAAGCCTTGTGGTGAAAGTTTTAACTCTGAAGAGAGGCTTTAACTTGCAACTTTTAATAAAAGAATTTGAGTGTTTCCAGTGCTTTCCTTCTTTTTTTTGGATTTTGTTTGGATATTAAGCACTGGTTAACCACCAGCCTATTGGTTTGTTTGGACAAGGAGAAATAATTACTAGGCTCGTGATGTGGAAGTGTTTTATTGTTTTTATGACTTCCAACAGCTGCATAGATCTGAGGAAAAGCACTTGTCTATATATTTTCACAGGTGGATGCTAAATACTGCTAGCGTTCAGCAGTGGGGTTTTTACTTGGGATAGAGTCAAATGACAAGAAATTATTTCATTCTGCAAGCTATCCCAGCAGTAATATTTAAGATATTAATTTAAGAACTCTCTCAGAGAGACTCTGCATTCTGTATTTTGTCTTTGACCTGACAACAACAACTAGAGAAGATCCATTCACCACATTCGCCTTGCTATGAGTCAGTAAGTCTAGAGAACAGTATAATTCTTTTAGATTCAGTCAGGAATATAGCAACACTCAGTTTAGATGTTTTTCTTTATTTACTTGAGACTGTCCTGCATT
>NC_056726.1:113241271-113276271 GCF_019279795.1 Protopterus annectens | reverse complement strand
ACCCTTACTCAAAATATTTTGCAGTATAACAGGAAAAAATAAGTTACAATGTACAAATAACCAATACATCATGATTAAGTGGCAAGGAGATGCATAGGTTATAGTACATAACGAAGGTTAAAATGTGAAAAATATGAGCAACCACAAGTACATTAGAGCTTTGGATTTACTTTTTACTGTGCAAATGTAGTGGACTAGGGCTATTATAAGCATTTGATGGACTCCATTTAAGATACTTGTTAAGCTGATAAATGAACTGCTCCTTTTTCAATTATTTTTAGCCAAAAACAAAACAAAAAACAAACAGTAATAAAATAACAAAGAATTATATATTGTCAACCACAAGTTACTGAACAGGGTAGTTGTCTTTGCCAGTTGCAGAAAGAAGAGTTACATGGGGTACTATGACAAAGAGGAAGAATTAGATGGAGATTTACTTCTCAAAAATGTCTCCGATTTCAAATAGTAAATCTGCTTCCTCTCAACTACTCTAATGTGACATGGTAATAGGGCCAATGAAAGAATGAAAGAGAGGCTTCCTGGAGCTTGTTAGCCAAAATGGACCAATAGAGACAAGCCTGCAGTCTAGCACTAGTGTGTTCTTTAAAAAAGTTGAATGAATAGTGCTGAAGATATTGCAATGTTAATTGTGGCTCTGTGTGTGAATATGGTGAGTAATTAATTTAGTGTGTGTGTTTATATATTGTATGCATTTGCTTGCATTTTCAGGCAGATGGCATTGGTTTGCCTCTCAATTGTCCCACTTGTGCTGAACATCCCTGATTTTGCCACCTAATTTTATTCTGTGCCTCATAAAATGTTTTTTTCACTAGTAAATCACTAAGAATTATAGCCAGTCAGTAATGCAGTCATAGAGAGTTTCATACTTCAGAATGACCAAAAATAAATGTCTATGCAAAACGTGTTGTTCTTTCAACTTTTTAAATAAGTTAGAGCTGTCTGGCAGTTAGCAAAGACGATTTACTCTTTGGGGTTTGAAGCTCTTAAAAATACTTCCTGTAGTCAAGCATACAATGATTGTCTCAGTTATTACACCTTCATTTGCCTACTGTGTGACTTTGAGCAAGTCATTTAAGTGCTCTTGGTCTTGGATCCCTTTTGTGGGACATTTGTTCCCTAATTATTTTTGACTCTTGTACAGAATTTTTGATTAAAGAAGCTGAAATATAGTATGGTTTGTAAAACTGTCATTTTATCACAACTCCTTGTGCACTGTGGTCACTAAATAATGACAGGCATATGAGTTACAGACTTTATATCCTTCAGAAAACTGCCTATTAATGCAAAGCTAGTCATTCTAGCAGCATTTTAAATACATAATAGCAATATTCAAAATATGTTCCTGATTTTGAGTCTTTATGTCTGATTCTTGAACTAATAAGTTGAAAGGGCAAACATGAGGTTGCAACCGATTGTTCTGGGTGGTTCTGCCAGCAATCAGCTGAGATGCATTTCTGAGCCAGTATATATTTATTTATTCATTTAACTGACGTCAAGACTACATCTGAAGTATGCAGAGTCACAAGAGACTGTAGTATACTCAAATTTGTGTGTGTGTGTGTGTGTGTGTGTGTGTGTGTGTGTGTGTGTGTGTGTGTGTGTGTGTGTGTGTGTGTGTGTGTGTGTGTGTGTGCACTTGCACACATTTGTGTAGAGGGGATAGCTTTCAACAGTCCCTGATTTTGCCTGATATTTTTAGTTTGCTCCTTATAAAATATGTGGATTTCTTGCAAACTGTTGTGGATTGCAGTTACTAAATAACAACAGATGTGAATTTCAAAAAATGTTTCCTAATGCAAAATCTGTTATACTAACAATTTTCTAATTATATAAGAGCAATATCTAAAATCTCTTTCTGATTTTCTTTGTACTAGATTCTTGAGCTCAGAGATTGGTATGACATGGATATGAGGTTGCAATGGGTTGCAGTATATAGTTCCAACTACAAGTTAGAATACATTTCTAGGTCATTCATCATGTATTTATCCATTAATTTGATTGCAAGCAAATATTTGAAGTGTTCACAGGCATTTAACTGGATGTAATCAACAGTCACATCTGTGTGTGTGTGTGTGTGTGTGTGTGTGTGTGTGTGTGTGTGTGTGTGTGTGTGTGTGTGTGTGTGTGTGTGTGTCTGTGTGTAAAACTATACATTGCAAAGCTTCTGTAATGTTATACTGAGCAGGAAGGACACGAGGTTATGAAAAAAGCAATACTTTTTGTGCAAAAAATGTAAGAGTTTATAAGACAGTATTTTGTTCAAGTGCAGCAAAGTTTTGGAATGTTACTGTAATAGGATCTGCATATCACATCAAACAAAAATGAGAAAAAAGTCTGTTTTCTAGGGAAACAAAAAATCTATTTTAAATGGCCCAGATGGGCGTGAACATTTTTGATTGTATGTGGCTTGGTGAAGAAATGCTTGGAGCTCTAGTTCCTTTCTGGCTGAAGTGTCTTCTCTGTTTGTATTTATTTAACTGCAACATAAATGTGTGTTTAGTGAAAGTTCCACAACAATATCTTTAGAAAATAAAAATATACTGACTTTATAATAATTCTGTTAAAAATAGCTATAATTGGCACTTACTCTTGTGGTGGTGCAGCGGTTAGCATTGTTGCCTCAAAGCAAGAGGTTCTCCAGTTCAGTTCTCGACTGGAGCACCTTCTGTGTGGAGTCTGCATGTCTTTAAATGTCACTCGGCTGTGGGGAGGTAGGTGTGTGCCTGAATGGGTGTGCCTTCTTTGAAGGTTAGGTGTCGGTCTGGCACCATGGCACTGTTAAAATCCACTGCCAATCATTAGCGGACCAGAGTTCTGCTGTGGTGATCCCTAACCAGGAAAAGCCGAAAGACATTACTTTTAGTAAGCCAAGAAAACAGGCATGTGTACATTTTTCACAGCACAACTATATAGTTGTACACTTATTAGCACTACAATAGTCCTTATTATATAGGTTCTACCCGTCAAGAGGTCAAATATACGCATTAATGTCCCCACCCCACCCCCAGGGGCACAAATTTATGCATATGCAAATTTTGAGTGCTGTGAGTTTGAACATTCTGCTATGATATTTGATGCCACCCACCCTCTGCTATGATTTTGAAAGCTGAGAGGTTAAGAGGTAGTGAGGGAGTGATGAAACAGCAATGAACAATACTGAATGTGAGATACTTCTAACAGTATATCAGAATGGCAAAGTAATGAGGCACACAGCAGACTAAATGATGACTTCAAGATCTTTACTTCAGCTAACTGCAGAAGGCTGAGTGCATAACAAGCATATCCTGTTAATGATGATACCTCTTTAAGCCATATATAGCATATACTATCTAACCCTTTTATTACAGTATAACTGTGTTACTATAAAGTATCATTACTGCTATGAAAAAGACCACAAATCTGCTCCTAACAATTTACTAGCATGTCATGGGCTGTTATAGTGACATTGTACAATTCAGAATTTCAGATTTTATGATACATATTATTCAGACTTTGCTTCTTCTTGTAACTCTGAAAATTATGCAGATATGTAGTGCCACTGTAAGCATCAGTGTATGGATCATTCTTCCAGATCTGGATATCTGAATTTAACTTTTTTGCTCATCATACTTAGTATTCCCAACACCCTGAGGATGAAGCAGCTGGTCTGGTAGATTCTACCCAAGCCTCACAGAAATGCAGCCTTGTACTTCTAATTTGTTTCAACTATGACAAAGGGAAATACTGCCAGCAGAGATATTTGGAATTTTGTAAATAATTATGTCATTTGTAAATACCAACATGATTTATGTAAGATGCTATCATTAAAAATGTATTAGAAATGTTTGTCAAACTAGGTTTGTACAGATGTGTGTTGAAAATATATTTTACAAAGTGCTTGTGCTTAAAATGTAACTACAGCATGCTCTACTGGAATAGAACAGAAATGAACATGCACTATTGTAACAGTTTAAATGTATATTTTAATAGTGGAAACTGGAATACAGGAGGTTAACCAGAAAAAATAACTACAATTAAACTACTTTATGGCTATGCAATAGAAGATGCTATCTTTCAGTTTTCAATGAGCTAGAGACACATAGTCTGTGCTAAAAAACTTTCTGTATTGTCTTTAGGGTGGAGTAATTACTAGTTTTGAAATGTGAAGGAATGCAATTGTTTTATGACTTCCAGCATCTGCCAAAGATCTGAGGAGAAGTCCTTGTCTGTATATTTTTGCAGGTAGATGAAAATGTTACCATCTGCCATCAATAGTTGTTTTGGACCTGTGGACTAGAAGTCAGATAACAAATTATGTTATTCTGCAAGCTAGCCCAGCAGTAATGTTTGAGATATTAATTTTAGAAGTCTCTTAGTGAGACATGGCATTCTGTATTCGGTCTTGGACCTGACAAGAACCATTCACACATCTGCCTTGCTTTGTAAGTACGTTTCTAAGGTATAGTAACTCTTCTAGATTCTGTCAGAAATATAGTGAAGCATAGTTTAGATGTTTTTCTTTATTTATTTGAGACTTTCCTGCAATGTTGTTCTAAATATTTCCTGTGGTTTTGAACTCTGATGTCACTGTGAATATATACTGAGTATTTTCTTGTTCTTTTATTATTTATTATTAAATATATTTAAACCTTTCATTGTGGCTGATCTGTGTAGATATATTTAAGTTTTGAGAGTACTCGCATATTTATTTGGTGACAATCTGTAGGCTACTCCTAATAACCTTGCTCTTAGTTAAACTACCATTTGTATTAATATTAATATTACACAGCTAGATTGGACACCCTTTGTTAAAGGCTTTAAAGTAGCTGATAAAGAGTTGGCTGGTGACAGTGATAGCTACCTTATAGTCTGGGCAAAACGGGGCCTAGCTAGTAAACCTGTGCCAGCCTTTCCCAGGTGTGCATGTGTGTGTGTGTGTGTGTGTGTGTGTGTGTGTGTGTGTGTGTGTGTGTGTGTGTGTGTGTGTAAATCAAACTTCGAAGAGTGTGTGTGTCAGCTACTTAGGACTCCCCACAGGCACAGCTATAGAGTTGAGCTCTCAGCTGAGTGACCAAGCCAAGACCTCCAGCACATTCTCTTTCCAACCAGTGCTTCATGCCCCTGCACACACTCCTGGGAAAAGCTGGCACAGGTTTACTAGCTATGCCCCCTTCTGCCCATACTATAAGATAGTTACCACTGCCAACACTCACTCCTGCCAGCTACCTTAAGACCCTTAACAAAGAGTGACCAATCTTACTGTGTAATATTAATATTGGTAGTTTGACCAAGAACAAGGCTTTAGGAGTGTCCCACACAATATCACCAAATAAATATGCAAGTACTCCCAAAACTTAAATATCTCTATAAAGATCAGCCACGATGAAATGTTTAAATATATTTAATAATAAATAATAAAAGAACAAAAAAACACGAAGTATATATTCTCAGTGACAGAGTTCAAAACACAGGAAATATTTAAATAACACTGCAGTACAGGCTCAGATAAATAAAGAAAAATAATATCTAAACTAAGCTACCCTATATTTCTGTCTGTATCTAAGACAGTTATTATACCCTAAAAACATACTATCAGTGCAAGGCAGATGATATGGTGAATGGTTCTTCTGTTGTTGTCAGGTCCAAGACAGAATACAGAATGCTCTGTTTCACTAAGAGACTTCTCAAAATAATATCTAAAATACCACTGCTGGTATAGCTTGCAGAATGATGTAATTTCTGGTCATCTGACTTCTAGTTCTCATGCAAACTTGCTGGCAGTATTTAGCATATACCTGTAAAAATACACAGACAAGGGCTTTTGCTCAGATCTTTGGCAGGTCTCCACACTTCCAGGTAGTAATTAGTTCAATCCAAAGACAATACAGAAAGCTTCCTAGTACAGACTTTGTGTCTCTGGCTGCATTAAAGCATCTCTATTCCCTAGCCTATAAAGTGATTTCATTTCAGATGTTTTTCTAAAGTTTGCAGGACTGAGGTTAACCCTCCAGTTTCCTCTGTTAAAACAGATACATTTAAACAATTACAATAGTGCATGTGCATTTCTGTTCTCTTCCAGTAGGGCACACTGTGGTTACATTTCAAACACAGCACTTTACAAATACCCTTTTAACACACACGTCTGTACAAAGCAGTTTGATATACAGTATATACGACATACGGTTCTAATATATTTGTAACACAAGCATCTTATATGACATACAGTTCTAATATATTTGTAACACCAGCATCTTCTATAAATTAGTTTGATATTCACAAATGACATATAATTATTTACAAAATTTCAGCTAGCTGAGCTGGCAGTACCTCCTTTTGTCACACCCCCCAAAGACTCAACCTAGTTTTTCAAGTGCCCCTTGAGAAACATTGCCTACCCCATTTCCTGTATTGAGATCCCAGCTGCCTTTGTATTGCTGACCCCATTACAGTGTTGCACTGTCATATTGTATGCCTGCAACCCTAGGCTCCACCATAGTAACTTGAAATTTTGCTAGCTGGCTCCCTGTAGCCATAGATCCCCCCCCCCTCAGACTCCTCCTGCCATCTACAGCAAATACTTAGCACCAGGGCCTCCTTGTCATGGTAAGGTTTCATGGTGTTATCATGGTACACTCTTTGCCCATGCCTCCTGCCTAGCAGTTCTACCATGTAGATAATAGCACAGACCTTCCTTACTACTTTGAAAGGTCCTTCCCAAGCTGCCTGCAGCTTTTTGTATTTGACAGGAATGAGAATCATAACCTACTGCCCCACAGCATACTCTCTGGCTCATGCATTCCTGTTATAACAAACCTTTTTCTCCTTTTGGGCTTCTGTCAGGTTCTCCCATGAGTTCCCTAAGCCTTGTCCTGAGGATTAGGACATATGCCACAACAGACTCCTTGTGAGAGTCACACTCACCCTCCCACTTATTGCAAATCAAATCTAGAGGCCCCCTCAACCTATGCCCATACAGCAACTCAAAGGTTGAAAACCCTGTGGATTCCTGGGGCACCTCTCTATAAGCAAACAATAGATGGGGTAAATATTTGATTTGTCCCACTCTCTCTTAAACTGTTCTTCAAATGCTCATAGCATGGTCTTTAGTGCATAGTTTAACCTCTCCACAAGACCATTAGTTTGGGGATGGTAGGGGGTGGTCTTTTGGTGTTCACTCCGCAGTGTTCCTACAGGCAAGCCAGCAGGTCTGACATGAAATTGGAACCTCTATCAGTCAGTATTTCTTTTGGAAAACCTACCCTACTGAAAATCTTTAACAAAGTATTTGCCACCTTTTCTGCCTCAATGGAGGACAGAGCCACTGCCTCAGAGTATTTGGTAGCATAATCTTCTACCACTAGGATATACTTCTTTCCTGTGGAACTTCGGGTACACAGAGGCCCCATAATATCCATAGCAACCCTCTGAAATTGCTCCTCAATCACAGGCAAAGGCATCATCGGAGCTTTCACCTTGTCTCCTGCCTTGGCTACTTTTTGGCACTGCTCACAGGTCCTGCAGTACCCTGTTACATCCCTAGACATCCCAGGCCAATAAAAGTTCTGCATAGTAAATCTCTTGGTATGCTTTATGTCCATATGACCTGCAAAGGGAATGTCATGGGCTATAGCTAGAAGTTCCAGACAGTAGGCACTGGGTACTACCAACTGCTGTATTACCTCACCTTCTAGCCCTCAGTAAGGGGGCCACTCTCTATACAGTAACCCTTTGTTCCAGTATACAGATTCCCCTTTCCCTTCAGAATCAGACACAACCCTAGCTACCTCCGTCAAGCTTTATAATGTAGGATCTGAGAGCTGAACCTGTCTCAACTCTCTCTTTGTAACCATCCCCAGCTCCCCTTCCACAGGAATTCTGGTATCCTCTGACAGCAGTGCCTCACTGTCAACATGGTACTACTACTCAACTCTGCCCTTGCAGTCATTCTGTCCAAGGGAACATCAGTACCCACCAGCAGCTGTGGCTCACCTTCAGTCTTACTGCTACAGGGTAGCTCCCTACCTGAAGTAGCCACCTCACCAGTCCTGGCTTCAAGTGTTTGGTCTGTCTGGGTCACCCCCCAGGCTAGCAGACCCACATGCCTGTCTCCAAACCTGACTACATATAACTGCATGCACACAAGGTACTGCATTAGCAAAATCATTCCCTATCAGGACATCTGCAGGGATATCCTCAAACACACCTACTTGCTTGCTTCCTTTTCCACTCTCCCAGTCAAGGTGAACCCTAGCCAAAGGTATTCGGAATGGGGTGCCTCATAAAGCTCTGACTGGAGTAGACTGCCCAAGAAAGTAGTGCTCCTCTTTAATCATTTCAGGCTTCACAATGGCTAGGTCAGAGGCTATGTCTTTCTTAGCCCTTGTTGTCTCCAGACAACTTACTGCGGACATTCTGTTATTCCCACTTGCTGCCTCCCATACCTTTTGCTCCCCACCTTGCCTAGGTGGACATCTATATGCTACATGGCCCCACTGATTACATTTAAAACATTTAACCCTTGATCCTGGTCATGTACCTGAACTAGTGGCTTTCCCTGTTATTGGCGGACTCTGTTGGGACAGTTTAGGCTGCCCATCATGGGTTCCCTTATACAAATGTACAGCACTGGCTATCTCTTTCCTATGCAGTGATGTCCTTATTGCAAGGTATAGGTCTCCTTTTTCCCCCAACTCATCTGCAGTGTTGCAATCTCTATCTGCCAGTCAGAGTCTCATGTCCTCAGGCAAAGTGCTAAGGGCTTGTTCCCTCATCAAAAGGTCAGTTATCCCTTCAAAAGTGGTGACCTGGTACCCACTTACCCACCTATGAAAACAAGTGCTTCACTAAGCAATATAATCACCACACTTTCATCTGCCTTGCATCTATGCTCATGAAATTTATTTCTATAAGCTTCAGGTGTTAACTTAAAACACTCTAATAAACAATTTTAACTGTATTATAGTTTAAACAATCAGTATCAGACAATTTAGAAACAGCAGTTACAGCTTTACCATGGAGTAAGGGGGTCAGGAACTGTACCCAGAGCACTCGGTCAACATTATATTTGGAGCGCATCCGCAGGTGGAGCTGAAGAGATATGGGTTCCTTCCTACCTGACTCTGGTGACACCCCTATTAGGCCCAACACACCAAGGTGGCAAGAGGGACAGATTTTATTCTAGGTGACACATCTAGTTTAAAAAGGCAATAGCACAACCATAAACAAATTATTTCAACAGTGCACCAGTTAGCAATAAGGCAAGGGGAGAATATGCATGCAATGAAAACATACATTCACCCTCTTCCCCAGAACTCAACAGAAGAATGTCTTGACATTTAAACATGCACAAAGAAGTCAATATCAATGAGCAGTAAAGCTTTATAATGCAGCAATACAAACACGGGAAAAATGCAATGTCATTAAGCAATAAAAGAGATACAGATATGAGAAAATGCAATGTCAATCAGCAGCAAACTTCTTGAAGGCAGCAGTATTAACACGAGCAAAATGCAATGTCATTGAACAATGAGGATTTTTAATGCAACAATACAAATATGAGAAAATGCAATGTCATTGAGCGGTAAAGATTCTTTAACGCAGCAGTACTAACATGGCAAATGCATTATCAATGAACAATAAAGATTTATAGTGCCACAATACAAATACGAGAGAATGCAATGTCATTCAGCAGTACTAACACCATCTACCCCTTTGATAAATTTTAAACAGACTAACTATGAAACACTCTTTTATACCTTGTTCACTGGCCAGTGACTGCTTACAGTCTTGCCGCCGGCATGATGGGGACCAAATTGGAGCTCATATGGATCCCAGTTATTTGCAATCCACAAAGCATTAAAGGGGGGAAACCACAATCTTATAAAAATATAAAATGACAGCCAGAGCCTCTCACCACTCCATCGAGAATATTCTAGTGACCAGGTTCCATGGATCCTCTGATGACAAAAGTAGAAATTCACCTACCAGAACTCTGGCAATCATCTATGGCTTCTTGGTACTAGGCCCAAGGGAACTCTTTTCCTTGCTGAATCATAGCAGGCGTAGAACTACTGGTTTCAGACTTCTCTCCTGATTCCACAAAATACCATATCCAGGATTTCAGCAAGAGACAGACACAATCTGCTACTTTACTTCCCTGTCCCAAAACACTAGAAAAGAAAATCCAGTCATGCTGCAAGGCCCTTTATCCCTTCACCTCCATGTTTCAGTTTTCCCTCCTTCAGCTAGTGTTCCAGAATCCTCTTTCACTTTCAAAATTGTCCTTTATATTCCTGAAAAGGAGCTCCACCTTGTGGTGTATTGGACAGCTACAGTCTATTACTTCTACATGAAATACAGAGGGAGCTACACTCTCCCCCCACCTAAAAATCCTGGGTCCCCCCCAAGTCAAAGGTAGATTAGCAGAAAATATTTACAAACACTAATGCACCATCAACTCAACAATATTTTTGCATTCAAAAGGTACATTCCACCAAGAGTAATCAGCCTTATGCTTAACTTGGGATGGGGTGTCACCACTGGAGTAGGAGGCATAGGGATTATGAGCACTGACCCTCCAATGAGCTGTGGTCACAGGTTCCTGTGTACTGTGTCCCAAACTGTTATAGGTAAGTCTCTGTTGGGTCCAAATCAGTCTCTGCAGTTTTGCTTCGGAAGAGACAGCTAAGGAATTTTGCTCAGAAGGTTTGTCACTCACATCACATTCACTGTCTAGTTCTTCAGTAGGCATATTGTCTACTTCTAAGATCTCCTCTTGTATGACTTCACTTTTGTTTTCCATAATGGTATGACTATCCTCAGCACTATTTTCTGAAGTTTACATAGCAGGGCCTCCATCAGTATCAGGTTCTGCAAGAGGCACATAAATATTACTTAGTCTATTGTTAGGTCTGGGCTGCTTGAAATGACAAGGAATGAATTCTGGTGCATTTACATTGAGATTACCGCCCATGGAGTCTTGAACATCCTCATAAAAAAGCCCACTGAAACCCCAGTCATCATCACTGTCCTCCTCTCTTTCAGCAGGAAGAAGCATAGGTGCTTGAATATTGGAGAGGATAGTTCCTCTTCACCTTAGCCTTTTGGATCACCTTGAGTTAGGCTTCCGCTGAGCCATTATAGGTTCCAGATTCATGAGTCTCACTGATTTTGCCAAAGGCATTAAGTTGTTTAGGTTCATAGGTTCATAGGTGGGTACTAGGCTATCTGCCCAAAGGCATTTATAAGCCTAGCTAGAATGTGTTGGCTTTCGCCATCCCCTTAGATTAGTATCATGTGCCTCTGTCCAGCAGAGCCACTGAAGTGATCCCTGAGGTAAACTTTCCGTTTCCCATCCACTCGTCAAGGTTTCTTTTGAAGAGTGTTAGTGAGTAGCTCTGCCTAATGTAGTTTGGGATCTTGTTCCAAAGAATGGGAAGTCTCTGGGACAGAAATCTATCCCTCCAGCATGTCCTATTTATTGTTGTGGTAAGGTTTAGATCCCTAGAGCATGTTGCTCGAGGGGATAAGGTTTTCTTTCGGTGGAGAATGTCCGTCAATTCTGGGTTGGACATGGCCTTGTATGTCAGGCAGAGATCACCTCTGAGTAGGCGGTATGCAACCGAGTACAACTGGAGTTTCTTCAGTCGAGCTGCATAGGGCATCTGTTTGAGGCCATTGATCCTCTTGGTGAGGTACTTCTGTGGTCTTTCCAGCTGTTGCAGGTGTCTTGTAAGGTACATCCCAAATGGGGCATTGTACTCTAAGATGGGTCTGATGAGTGATGAGTAGAGGGGCACAATGACCTCTTTTGATCTGGATGCAAACCCTTTTGTGATTAGGTGGGCCATGTAGAAGGATTTTCTAACCACTTTGGCAATGTGATTATCAAAGGTGAGATTACTATCTACTTGGGTCCCCAGATCCCTTATTATGTCTTCCATATTTAGGGGACTGCCACCTATGTGGTAGTTTGTGGGTACTTTGTTTTTTCCAAAGGGGATGACTATGCACTTTTTGGCATTTAGCTTGAGGCCATGATTTTGACACCAGCTTTCCGTGTCAGTGAGACCCTTTTGGAGGATGTCTGTGTCAGTCGGGGAGTCAATCATAGCCCCTAGTTTACAGTCGTCTGTGAACTTGGTCAGCCAGAGTCCTCCTGTGCTTGTCTGTACCTCTGAGAAGTATATGCTGAACAGGAGGGGTCCTAGGACTGAGCCCTGGGGAACACCACTTGTAACTAGTTTAGAGACGGTCCTAGCTCCCGCATCTGTCACCATGTGGGTTCTGTCCGTGAGCCAGTTGGCAACCCATCTTGTGACATAGGGGTTTATGTTCAGGCTGGTGAGCTTGTCTATAATACCAGAATGGGGAATGGTGTTGAAGGCCTTAGCAAGGTCTAGGTAGGCTGTGTGTACCACCTTTACCTTGTCTATAGCCTTGGTAACTGTCTCAAAGAAGTCCACCAGGTTTAGGAGGCATGATCTGCCCTTAACAAAGCCAAACTGGGTAGAGTCCAGTGTTTGGAGGTTCCCAATGTCTCTGTTAATGGGTTCCATGATGATGCACTCCATAGCCTTGCAGACCAAGCTAGTCAGGCTTATAGGGCGATAGTTCCCAGGGTCTGTTGTGGCTCCACCTTTGTGGAGTGGGATAACTGTTGCTGTGCACTACTCTATGGGTATGTAGCCTGTGGAGAGGCTGAGGTTGAACAGTGTGTTTAGGTGAGGGGTTAGTTCATCTTTGAGCTTGTGTAGAATACAGCCCGGGACACTGTCCAGTCCCATTGATGCTGAGTTTTTGGCTTTGGAGAGGGCTGTTTTAACCTGAGTATCTGTGATTTCAGGGACTCTACATTCTTCTGGTATGGTTATGGGTTCTTTTGGGAATGAGATGGGGGTGAAGTTTGCACTGAACCTGTCTGCCAGGATGTTGGCGATATCGGTCGGTTCAGTGTATTTTGTGCCATTCTGCACTAACTCCGAGCAGATCTGAGCATTGCCACTTAGATTCTTGACATAGCTAAAGAATGCCTTGTGGTTATCTTTGGAGTCCTTGACAATTTTTTGGTGCCAGGTTTTTATGGGTCTTTTTTCCCCCTCAGGGCAAACTTGGTAGACAGGGATATTATGTAGCTGAGAAAACATTATGTAAATCTCAGATCCCCAGCGGTCAGCTAGTTCATGCTTTCCTTGTAGTCCCAAATTTCTCAAAAGAACTATGTCCCCTGGCTGCAAGTCATGCATCTTTACTTTTTTGTCATAGTGAGCCTTCTTTCACTGATGTCTTTGTCCTGTTGATATTTCAGCAAGCTCATAAGCCTATCTGAGGTTCTTCTTGAGTCTCTCCACATCACTGCCATGACATCGTACTGAAGTATCATCCGCTGTGACTCCAAAGGTGATGTCAACAGGAAGACAAGGTTCTCTCCCAAACATTAGGAAGTAAGGCGAGAATCATGTAGCATCATTTTTAGTACTGTTGTAAGCATGCACCACTGTGGCTACATGTTTACTCCATTGACTCTTCTTCTCAGCAGATAGTGTCCCCAACATGTCTAGTAAAGTTTTGTCAAAACGCTCAGGTTAAGGATCCCCTTGAGGATGATAAGGAGTGGTGCGGCTTTTTTGGACTCCCAACAGAGTGAGTAGTTCTTGGACAAGCTTGCTCTCAAAATCATGTCCTTGGTCAGACTGTATCCTTTTTGGTAGGCCATAGTGTACAAAGAACTTCTCAACTAGTAGTTTCGCCACTGTAATAGCTTTCTGATCGTGAGTGGGAAATGCTTGAGCGTACCTGGTATAATGGTCTGTCACCACCAGCACATTACTGATCCCACCTTCATCTGGTTCAATGCACAGAAAATCTATACAGATCAGTTCCATGGGTCCACTACTTTCCATTTGACCCAATGAGGCAGCTCTGGTCGGCAGAGTCTTTCTCTGAATGCAATGAAGACAAGTACGACAGTAATCCTCAACATCTTGCTTCATGCATGGTCAGTAGAATCTGTTTCATACCAGACCCGTAGTTCTGTCATAACCAAGATAACCATGTTCATCCTGCAATGACCGAAGTACTACTTCTCTATACTTCTGAGGAAGCAACAATTGCCATTTTTCACTGCCGAGTGCACTAGGAGATCTCCTGTACACTAGTCCATTCTGTATCTGGAGTCTGTCCCATTCTTTGGCCAAATATCTTGCCAGAGGATGAATATTCATGCAAAGTATATTAACTTGTTTCTTCTCTAAAGCAGCTACCACCAGCTGACCTAAGGGGTCTTTTCTTTGATCTCTCCTGAGGTCACTGTTACTCAAACTGGTAGCGATGAAGCCTGCAAAGTGACCAGATTACAGTAACCTTGGGGTATGCTTGCTGCAGACAGACCCAACTTCAGGGCCCAACATTTAGTGTGTTGATAGCAGATTGCAATCTGACACATAGCTCTCACCCCTGGCACTGGAATTTCCACCCATTCATCGTTGGGGTATAAATTAACTGAGGTCTTCTGAACAGACCATCGCATCTCCATTTTTATGTCCTGGGCAATATTTCAAACTGAAATTATAGTTGCATAGAGCAGCCATCCATCTATGGTCAATAGCATCTAGCTTTGCAGTGGTCTGGATGTATGTCAGAGGATTGTTGTCAGTCTGCACTTCAAATTCAGCCCCATAGAGATAGTCATGCAACTTGTCCACTACTGCCCACTTAAAGGCAAGGAATTCCAACTTGTGTGCAGGGTAGTTTCTTTCCGTGGGGGATAAACTCCGACTGATAAAAGCCACAGGTCTCAGCTTCTTGTCATACTCCTGGTAAAGGACTCATCCTAAGCCATCCCTGCTAGCATCCACAAGTAAAGTGTATGGCTTTATAGAGTCAGCATATGCCAGCACAGGGGCATGTGTGGGGAAATACTTAAGCTGTTCAAATGACTCTTCGCACTCAGGAGCCCAATGACTCTCAATGAGTTCTTTAGAACCTCTCGGTCCCTTAGGCTTTTTCACAAGGATATCTTCATCTGTTTCATCCGCTTTCTCATCATTTCAGAGCAAATGGTTGAGGGGTCTTGCTATCTTTGAAAATCCTTCCACAAACCTTCTATAGTAACTACAGAACCCCAGGAAAGATCACAGCTCTGTGATAATTTTGGGTCTGGGCCAAGATCCCACCCCTTCTACTTTGCTGGGATCTGTCGATATTCCATTTTCAGACACTGCATTTCCCACATATGTCACTGAAGTTTGGAAGAACTTGCATTTGTCCAATGACAGCTTCAGGCCTTCCTCCTCAATCCTGTCCAATACCTTCATCAGTCTTTCTTCGTGCTCCTCTAGGTCCTTCCAAAGACAATGATGTCATCCAGGTAGACTAAGACTTCCAGGAGATGCATGTCTCCAACTGTTCTTTCTATGATTCTCTGGAAAGTTGCCAGTGCATTTGATAAACCTTGAGGTAAGCAATAAAACTCAAAAAATCCCAAAGGGGTGATGAAAGCAGACTTCTCTTTATCTTCTGGGTGCATAGGGATTTGATAGTATCCACTCCTTAAGTCTAGCACACCGAACCACTTACTGCCCACCAGGCAATTTAGAGCATCTTCAATCCGGGGAATTGTGTACTGGTCTGGAATAGTTCACTGATTCAGAGTACAATAGTCAACACACATGCAAACTGACCCATTCTTTTTCCTGACAACGACAATGGGAGAGGCATATGGACTTCTTGACTCTCGAATTATCCCTGTGGCTTTTAGTTCTTCCAAATGTTTTCTTAAGTCCTCCATGTCTCCTGGGGCTACTCTTCTGGAACGTTCCCTGAAGGACCGGTCCTCTTTTACTCTTATTCAGTGTTCTGCACTTTTTGCGCAGCCCATATCTAGTTCACTAGTAGAAAAATAATTTTTCTTTTTCATTAGTAGCTCTTTAACTCTGGTTAGCCACTCAGGGGGCAGGAGACCACCTCCTATCTCAATACCTTCCAGCTTCAACTCAGCTCTGTTCTCAGTCCTTGTCAACACAAAAGCAGGTAAGGGAGTGGCAGCATAAACATTTCCCAAACACACTTGTGAACACAGGACAATGGCAGTACTTCCTTTATTTTTCAACCCCACAGGCAAAGTGTCATAAGGATGCTTTAACTTGTCCACAGGCCAGACTTCTGGGACTAGTTCCAGCCCCGGTGGCAAGTCACTTTCTGGATCCATATCCATCATGAGATGAGAGGGAACTCTTTTTCCACACATCCTCACTTTGGCTGTCAAGCAGGTGACCTGACCAGGATGAATTATATGCTCTTTCCCAGACAAGGTCCACACATGACCAGTTTCATCTTCTCCCTTTGAAGGGCACAGAAAACTGGTCTCAGGAGAGGATGTAGTGTTGGGTGTTCCTGGGTCAACTGTGACATTAGCATTCTTCTGACAAGCTCATTATTTGTCCCCACTAAAATAGATGCTGACTCCTTTCCTTTTGGCCTGGGCACACAACAGCAAGTGTTTCAAAAACTTCTGTTGACCTAACAGCTGAAGTGGAAAATTCTAACTTGAGTGAGACATAAACATCATAAGGGAACTTCGTGTCATTTAGCCCCCAGATCTCCAAATCTTCTAACTTTTCAAGTTGCAAATGCTTTAAGTATTTTTGGTAGAAGTCTCTGTACAGAATGGTAATCTGTGCACCAGTATCCAACAGTGCTTTACTATACGCTCCTTCTATTTTTACTGACACAACAGGGGACGGTCTCAGTAGGCCATCAGATAGTTTCTGTTTCCGGTGTTGTTCAGCTGTATGGCAGTCAGCATGTGGTTGCGGTACCACCAGTTGACCTCACCATTTTAATGGATAAGACTCTTGCTTAGTAATGCTTTGCAGTCTGAGATGCTGAGATTTTGGCTGAGATGGCTTTCCAATTCAGTTGTTCACCTCAGATGAGCTAGAAGTGTGCATAGTAGGTAGTCTCTCTCCCCTATTACAAGGGTTAGTGTGGAAAGGAGATCCAGGATGCTGTCTCTTGATGTTAGATTTTATGGAGCTCTTTGTAACTCGGCACTCAGCTGGCTCCTTCACTGAGACCCTTTGAAGTTTCCCTGCATTGCACTAGCCAATATTAGTTTGTTCACTCTTTTCAAGTTCTCTGCATTAGGACACTGTCACTTTATATGCCCTGCATCTCCACAATGAAAACAAAATCCAGTAGGAACTCTGAGCATTGGCTGATTCGGTTCTTCCCTGAGTCCTTTCATGGAGGTTCTAGCTGATGTATTCCTCCCTTCAGCTAAAGTTACCACGGCTTTCTGCAATTCTGCAACTGTCTTGGTGACTAGAGCTATGGCGTTGGTCAGGGAAGACACCTGCATCTGCAACTGTGACACCTTCACATTGCGGACACTCTGAGCCGTGACTCCTGTTTGAGTAGTGAGCATGGCTATAGGCTCCTGCTGGTGTTCACTCACTGTTTTAGTTGCTGTTGAACACTGAGATTTGCCTTTCAACAGGGCTTCCTCTTCCCTCACCTGTTTAACCAAATGAGAATTAGTTAGAGTCTCTTCCCTATTTCTCATCCTCATTTTCTACACAATGGGGTCCATAGCTTGAGTTCCCTGTAAAATTTGTCTGATCCGTACTTGGTCAGCTACTTTCAGATCCACCCCCTTCTTTAGGATGATCTGGTGAAGCATTTTATCTAATCGCTTAATGTAATCAAATCTTACCAACTTCTTGGTATGTATGTTCAAACTGATACAGAAGGTCAGCAGCCCTCTAGGTCCTTCCAAACACATCCTGCAGTACTCCTATATAGTCCTTGGCCATGCAGTCTTGCTTACCCAGCCTTAGGTTGTGTATGGTATCCACAGCTAATCCCTTTAGACTTTCAGCTATCCACTGCTTCCTCTAAGATTCTGGGATATCTCACTCCTCTAGGGCTTGTGATGCCTGATCCATCCAGGATTCAAAATCTTCCTCTCCCTAAGGTGTGGGTTGTTTGCCAGAAAAGAAATGCAATTTGCGGTAGCCAAACCCAGTGTATGGCTGTGTAGGCTTTAAGCATTTTTCTACAAAACTTCCCAAAGCATTCAAAACTTCAGGCCCTATCGTATTTATGGGTATTGAAGCTGCAGCTTCTGATGTAAGGTTCTGACCTACTTGGATAGCTTCCACAGGTATTTTCTCTGTTGCTGAAGTAGTGCACTTCTCAGGAATTACCACACGGACTGCATTCTCACCTAAAATTTGTACACTCAAAGGTATGTGCTCATACACTAAAGGATTTTTCCATTCTAATAAGGCCAATGTACTCTGCTCGGTAGGGTCCACAGTGCTGGCCAACAAAAATCCATGCCCCACAACTGGCAAGGATCCTGTGACTTGATGTATTTGCATGTCAGTCCATGTGACCCCTGGCAACACCAGAACTAAGCAATGTTCTGACTGAGCATTGTGCTGTTTGCACCATTTAGCGGCTACGTCTGGGTTCATGTTTCTGATTTGCTTTCCACATGTACAGGGGAATAGGGTGGAGTCCAAGGCAGTACAGGAAAATTCCAGATGAGCCTCCAAATGTAGCACACCCACAGGTGTAGCTAAAGAGATATGGGTTCCTTCCTACCTGACTCTGGTGACACCACTATTAGGCCCAACACACCAAGGTGGCAAGATGGACAGATTTTATTCTAGGTGACACATCTAGTTTAAAAAGGCGATAGCACAACCATAAACAAATTATTTCAACAGTGCACCAGTTAGTAATAAGGCAAGGTGAGAATATGCATGCAATGAAAACATACATTCACCCTCTTCCCCAGAACTCAACAGAAGAAGGCCTTGACATTCAAACATGCACAAAGAAGGCAATATCAATGAATAATAAAGCTTTATAATGCAGCAATACAAACACGGGAAAAGTGCAATGTCATTAAGCAATAAAAGAGTCATAATACAACAATACAGATATGAGAAAATGCAATGTCATCGAGCAGTAAAGATTCTTTAAGGCAGTAGTACTAACATGGCAAAATGCATTATCATTGAACAATAAAGATATATATAGCGCCACAATAGAAATATGAGAGAATGCAATGTCATTCAGCAGTACTAACACCCTCTACCCCCTTGATCAATTTTAAACAGACCAACTATGAAGCACTCTTTTATACCTTCTTCACTGGCCAGTGGCTACTTACAGTCTTGCTGCCAGCATGATGGGGCCCAAATTGGAGCTCATATGGTTCCCAGTTATTTGTAATCCACAAAGCATTAAAGGGGGGGCACAATCTTATAAAAATATAAAATGATGGCCAGAGCCTCTCACCACTCTGTCGAGAATATCCTAATGACCAGGCACTGTGGTTCTTCTGATGAGAAAAGTAGAAAATCACCTACCAGAACTCTGGTAATAATCTAAAGCTTCTTGGTACTAGGCCCAAGGGAACTCCTTTCCTTGCTGAATCATAGCAGGTATGGAACTACTGATTTCAGACTTCTCTCCTGATTCCACAAAATACGATATCCAGGATTTCAACAAGAGACAGACACAATCTGCTACTTCACTTCCCTGTCCCAAAACACTAGAAAAGAAAATCCAGTCATGCTGCAAGGCCCTTTTCCCCTTCAGCTCCGTGTTTCAGTCTTCCCTCCTTCAGCTAGTGTTCCAGAATCCTCTTTCACTTTCAAAATTGTCTTTTATATTCCTGAAAACAAGCTCCACCTTGTGGTGTAATGGAAAACTACAGTCTGTTACTTCTACATGAAATACAGTGGGAGCTACATACTGTTTGCATACTCTTTCAAACATATGAATAAAACTATCAAATTTATTGCCAGCTTGGTATTGAGGAAAAAGTTTACTGACCTTTACTGCTTCTAGGGTGTAGTTATTCCCTTCCGCATTACCTCCATGACCCTGGTAAAGAGTCACCATCTCCTTTTCATATTGGCTCTGCTTCTGATTTTGTTTGGCTTCCAGATGTCTCAGTCTCACTGCTGTTTCTAATTCCATTTGTTTCTCCTGCTGCAGTCTGTCTGCTGGTTCTACTTCCAAATGTTTGGCCTCCAGTTCAAGTCTCTTTAACTCCAGATGGATTTTTAAGTCATCTGAGGAAAAGTTGAACTGTCCATTTTCTGAGAGCTGTACTTCCCCAAGACCAGTCTGGCTGCCTTATTGGTTGCTGGTCTGTGATGCGGCTTTTACTAAGGCTGCAATCATTTCTGTTTTAGCCAGGTTGGCATGCAACAGTCCTTTGGCTTGGTATATCTCCTTGTCAGTTTGCCATAATCCTCTGCTGATATCCTTGCCTGCTGTCCCTGACTAACTAGGCTAACAAAAAAATAAATAAAACTATTGTGATATGAAACTCTGAATGTCTACCATGTGGCTGCTTGAGAGTACAAACACCTTCTTTAGTGACCAATATTTACAGGCTACAGGAGTTCAATATCCACACCACTGAATCCCAATATGTGATGTGATGGTCCACCACTGCCAGCCAATATGTGATGTGGATATCTCACCTGTGGGCCATTAATCAAGGAGTCTCAATCCTCACCACTGGCACCTGTGGAGGGATGTTCACTGAGAGGGTAACAGGTACACACACAGTATTTCCAGATGCAGCTCTCTGCATCAAGTGCAATTTCCCTTAAGAGACCACAGTCAGTCCGGGGCTGGTTTCTCACTCTTTCTCCAGATCCCCAATAAGACTCCCCACTAGCACAGCTATAGAGTTAAGATCTCAGCTGAGTGACAATGCCAAGACCTCCAGCAACCTCTCTGTTCAACCAGTGCTTCTTGCCCCTGTCCAAGTAGCTGACACACACAGACTTTGGTTTATATACAAGCACACACACACACACACACACACACACACACACACACACACACACACACACACACACACACACACACACACACCTGGGAAAGGCTGGCACAGGTTTACTAGCTATGCCATCTTCTGCCCAGACTATAAGGTAGTTACCACTGCCACCAGTCACTCCTGCCAGGTACCTTAAGGCCCTTAACAAAGGGTGACCAGTCTTACTGTGTAATATTAATATTAATACAAATGGCAGTTTGACCAAGAGCAAGGCTATTAGGAGTGGCCAACACAGTGTCACCAAATAAATATTCAAATACTCTTAAAACTTAAATATCTCTACAAAGATCAGACACAATGAAAGGTTTAAATATATTTAATAATAAATAATAAAAGAACAAAAAATACTAACTATATATTCACAGTGACATCAGAGTTCAAAACACAGAAAATATTTAAAGTAACACTGCAGTACAGGCTCAGATAAATAAAGAAAAATAATATCTAAACTAAGCTTCCCTATATTCCTATATTCCCTATATTCCTGTCTGTATCTAAGACAGTTACTATACCCTAAAAACTTACTATCAGCACAAGGCAGATGATGTGGTGAATGGTTCTTCTGTTGTTGTCAGGTCCAAGACAGAATACAGAATGCTCTGTCTCACTAAGAGACTTTTCAAAATAATATCTAAAACATTACTTCTGGGATAGCTTGCAAAATAACATCATTTCTCATCATCTGACTTCTAGTTTTCATGCAAACCCCCATTGTTGGCAGCTGGCAGTATTTAACATCTACCTGTAAAAAATACAAAGACAAGGGCTTTTGCTCAGATCTTTGGCAGGTGCTGGAAGTCATAAAACTATGGCATACTTCCACACTTCCAGGTAGTAATTAGTTCACTCCAAAAACAACACAGAAGCTTCCTATACAGACTTTGTATCTCTAGCTGCATCAAAGCATCTTTATTCCCTAGCCTATAAAGTGATTTCATTTCAGATATTTTTCTAATATTTTCTGGACTGAGGTTAACCCTCCAGTGTCCTCTGTTAAAGCAGATATATTTAAATGGGTCTATATTATAACATCAAAGTCTTAAAACTTCGAAAGTTATAATATCGAACCCAGTAGAGCGAAACACCAGAAAACCGAACAGTCAGAATAGTGAATTGTTTTCCAGGGAAAAAAATTTGCTGTTCCGACAAACATACACACAACACAAACACACCAAAATAAATAATCCACACACACACACACACACACACACACACACACACACACACACACACACACACACACACACACACACACACACACACACTTCACAAATCCCTACACTAAACCATACATACACCACTAGCTATCCACTTACCTTAACGCAACCCTAACCCTAAGGTCCATCACTATCACACACTAACCTTGCCCACTCCCTAACCCTGACTCACCTACCCCACCCTAACCCTCACGTCCACACAATCGCACTCTTACCTGACCCGTACCCTAACCCTAACTCACCTAACCCGTGCCCAATCGCACACTCACCTTCATTCGCACACTTACCTTAACCCGGTCAGTAACCTTCGCTCCACAGTCGGGGAAATAGCGAAGCTGCAAAAATGGCCCAACAAATACTTTCCCTAGGAAAGTATTCGGTGTTCTGCAGCTTCATAATTTCCAGTGTTCGCTCTACTGGGTTCGATATTATAACATTCAAAGTTGTAAGACTTCGATGTTATAATATAGACCCCATTTAAACAGTTATAATAATGTTTAAGTTAAGTGCTGTCTGGGATTGTCCCTCACATGAGGGTGACCCTGCAAAAACACTTGTGTCTATCATTACCCATTGTTTAGGTTAGACTAGTCCACCATTAATTGTAATCAAGCACTCAGATTTCAAGTGATCTTACATCAGTCATCCGTAGGGAATCATATTACATACCTTAATAGTTTCTTGCATACAATATATAAGAATGTTACACAATGCATATTTTCTAGATTTTCTGCAAGTCCACACACAGAGAAATGCATTTCAAACTTCTGTATCCAAGGTTTCTGACAAGTTGCATTGCAGTTTGAAAGATGATGACTGTAATGGATTTGACATGAACATAAAAGTAGAAGCTTGCATCAGCACGTTAAACAAGAGCAATTATTGGTAGTTTACTAATTTTGCAAAGAACATGACACACGATATAATCTGAAACAACAATGCAAAGTTCAAATATGAAAAAAAAAAAAACATGAAGGCAAGCCATTTTAGTACTGCTGTTTTTGGCTGTGATGCTGCAGTCAGATCTCAAAACCAAAAATTCCTTTTCTGCATTTTTTGGAACAAGCTGCAACTCAAAGGATACAGCTGGTACTGTGGACGTCTGTTTTTTTTTTTCTAACACCATATATGATGTGTCTAAAAAAAGTATATTGGAGTGTCAAAATAATGAGGCATAAACAGGCTAACTGTTGAGTCTTCAATGTTCAACAGTTAGCCCATTACTATTGACTCCCACTTTAAAGCAATGTGCCACTATATACTACAGTAAGAAAAAAATAAAAGTGTGTGCGTGTGTGTGTGTGTGTGTGTGTGTGTGTGTGTGTGTGTGTGTGTGTGTGTGTGTGTGTGTGTGTGTGTTAGGGAGATGGAGATAAACAGATGGAGAGGAACAAATAAGAGAGACAAAACAGTAATTAATTATTGGAGTCTCCAATGACCTGAAGGACTTGCTCAGTTAGCGATTACCTAAATACAAATGTGCAGTTTTTAATCATTCATAGTTTATTTTATAGATGGACTTAAAGAGCAGGTAGAAGTCAAGGAATTTTTTAGAATATAAAGATGATGCTTTAAAGGGGTCCAAAAAGCAAAGGTATAGATGGCTAGTTTACCACCATGAGCAGTACCCAGCAAAAAAAATTAAAAAAGAAAACGCTGTTATGATCCTTCGGTCATGTGCAGAAGCATAAAGGGAAAAAAGGCAACTTTGTAAAAAGTAGCCAGTCTTTACATCTAGACATAAGCACCAACTATACATAGCTATACATACCTACTTGTTACAATAATGCAAACTCTGATATGCTGTATCAAGCAGTTGTGTGTTACAGCTGCTTGTTACTTCTGTTGTTACACATTAGCTTTCATTATAATGTGTAGTTCAGCCCAACAACTTTTATATGCTGTAGCAAGCAGCTATGGGTAATATTCGTTATTGGAGTTTCGCACACTTTCATTTTAGCAGCCCTAATCACATGATTATGGCTTTTTAATGCCTTGTGGAAATGAATTCAGTTCAGTTGATGGGTCTGATTGCTGCCTCTTCAGAAGTACTGATCCTGCCCCCTGACAGCTTGTGCGTGGACCAGCCTTCCCCTTCACCCTATCCCAGATATGACTCTGGCAGCATTAAGTAAGGCCTGGTGTCAAAGTTCCGCATAACCATATGGAAGAAATACAACACATGGGGATGAGAGAGATACGTCTTAGACTGAGAAGACAGTGATGTGGGGGAAGCACCCACAGGAAACGTCATAGTCAGGAAGTAAAACTGTGAGCAGTGTGGGACAAGAAGCAAGCAGTTAATGCTGTAGTTATATACTGGGCAGTTATTACATGAACTTCAAATGTTGAAAGGGGAACAATGAATGTAAACAGCAATGGAGGAGGCACAGGTATTTGCTTTGAGTACGTTTTGAAGCAAAGGGGTACAGTGATCCAAGGCTAGCAAGATATAACCATAATAATTATGAATTATCTCAGTGATAAGGTACACTACATGCATTATCTCAAAAAAAGTGTTTGAATGCAGACACACTTTGTATTCATCCAGATCCTGCCACTAATGAACTCCTCATCTACAATAACACAACTTCACAACTGTCAAAGCTAAGACAGGAAAGAAATACTGCATATAGTTGTACACTTAGATCTTCGTGATTGCACATAACTGTTTGTATCACATCAGACCAGATATTCTTTGCACTATGACCAAACTGTATAGTTAGTTTTATCAACATGTGCATTATTGGACCAATGTAATTGTTTTGTAACTAAACAGTTTCCTATTATTCTGTGCGGATGGTGCAGTCATGCATTTTCTACAATTCAAATGCATTAATATGTTCTGCTTTTCATTTATTTATTTTTTTATTTATCATTGTTTGTACTACTTGTTTGGGTTGCCTGTCTAACATTGTCAACATTGTTTTGTTGTATTTTTATCAGGCCTATGTAACAGCTGTTGAGTCTTTGTTTCCAAGGCTCGCTGTAAATGATTACTTCCCACTAAAGCCAATGTGGTCAAATAACAACAATTATAATAATTCATTGTCTGAAACTCACTTTATCTCATTCAGATTATAGGAGAGCCAGAGCTAAGCCTATTCTGCTGCTTAGTTGAGATAAGATAGAGAACCAATGCTACAGAAGAGACCAGTCCATTAAAATAATAATAATAATAATAATAATAATAATAATAATAATAATAATAATAATAAACAATTAATGTGTCCAATGTTATTGAGTCACATTTGACTCCTGTATCAACCTCATGAACAGCATCCACAGAGTTTGCTAGGCAAGCAGGAAATGGAAGGACATTTCCTCCATATCTCAAACACATGGATGCATGCATGAGCACTCGCGCATGCTAGCGCACACACACACACACACACACACACACACACACGCACACACACACACACACACACACGCACACACACACACACACACACACACACACACACACACACACACACACACACACACTCACACACACACACACACACACACACACACACACACACACACACACACACACACACACACACACACACACACACACACACACCTATGGTTAATTAAGAGTCACTAATCCACCTAACGTCTTTGGAATGCTGAGGGAAACTGAAGCACCACAGGTGTGAACTGAACCAGAGAACCTGTTATTGTGTATTGACATTGCCTCTTACTGTGTCACTGTACTACTTAAATATTAATAATTTGTCATAACTATTGCTTCATATAACAATGAATGAATAAAATTAAATATAATGGCAATAATGGCTGATTTACTATAAGACAGTCATTGCCAAAGCATCTAGAGTGAGAAGGTGCTCATATATTGTTGTGTTTTAAAGAAGAACAAGAAGACAGCCATGCCTTATATGGAGTATGCAAGAATTCTACACTGCAGGTACTATTGTAGCATGAATGTGGGTCATTTTAACACACATCAGCCTGATTATTTTGAATGGAGAGTAGTCATATTTATATACTTTCATGCAGCACAAATAGACAAGAATGCACTGTGCTATCTCTGTTTATGTGAATAAACTATAATATGGAATAGTTTGAATGTAACAACAAAAGCTGCAAGGCTGTTCTTTTAGATATCAATGACCAGTTTACAGGTGCTAATGTTTGGCAGTGTTGTCTGTTAGAGAGCTGAAGCTAAATACTTTTAAATAGTGCTTTTTGTTGGAGGTTCATATTGCATATAATTAGGAGCAAGACATATCCAATTTTTTAATTTTTGGAATATTTCTTTTCTTTTTTTGCAGCTGAAGCTTGTGAGTTTGATGGAAATTGGTTAATAGTCTTGTATGATGTTTTCAGTTGACCTAGAGATTCCTGTATAGTTTCATTCACATATAATGCAATAATGAGCAGGGGATCATGCAGGAGTCATAGATATTTAAAGAAAGAAATACAGGACATAGGTTTGCTTATTGGTCCTTTGTGAAAGGGAGGATGATTTAACTCACCTTTGAAGTGTAATGGAAGAGCAAAGCTTTGCTTATAATTTGAATTGTGTAAAAGGATTATTATTAAATGATTAGAAATCTTTGTGTAAGGAATGTTGTAGCTATATCTATATGCCATTAGATGATTCTACAGGTTAAAAATAAAAAAGAAAGTACCCGAAGCACCTGTAGCATACACACTGTTTATTTTTCATTTAGCGCGTTCGTCCAAGAAGTATATGGACTTCTGAAGAAGCATGTTCTGTGTATACCCACATAGGGAGAGGCTTATCCAGACCTCTTGGCAAAATGGCAGAAAATTAATTTGGACATTGGTTTTAAATATTTGCAATTTTTACTAGATTTCTTTGGACCACAAGAACACCAGTTGACAAAAATTGGAAAATCAAAGCAAGCGGAAATGGAAAGACTTTTTACCAGTGAATAGTATCTATTGAAGCCAAATGATTTGTATTATTCCTTGACACAATATGATACCAAATTACAACAGTTGAAAACTAAAAAAATTGGTGAGGGATGTTAATGATTTCAGACACGGTAACATCTTTGTCTGGCTGACATCTAAAAATAATAGAACAACAGCTGCCATGGGAGATAATGATGAAGTTATAAACACTGGTCCTTGTAAAAATGTTGTTTTTTAATTCCGCTACATTGAACAAGGGAATACTAGCTATTTAGAAGAAACAGAAGCCAGCAACTGTGGATATTACAGCTGAACAAGGAAGTGATGTGCATGGATCAGTGCTGCCCTCTGAGAAGACACAAGATTTAAGAACTTCGGGCTGCAATTTTACGATACATGCTGAGGTACATACTATTGAACTTAATGTGCTTGGAGCTAGACCAAAAGTCTCAATAGCTATGAGACCTGTTTTTCCGACACTACCGTTCCCAGTGAAAATGAGGATAACAGGCAAAAGGGAACACTCCAACAGCAGAGGGAAGAAATGGAGTAAGACCTCCCTTTAAGTGCAGAAGATGAGTATTTGGTTTATAACATCTCAACAGCAACCTTATCAGAAGATCAACTCAGTGTTTTAAATAAATGTTTGACTTTTATCTCTGACTTACCATATAAGCTGTACAATGTGATATTGGACTTAAATTTTTTTGGAAGGAATACACACCTTAAAAATATGTTTGGTTGTAATGTTAGCAGCCTTAATGATGAAATTTAGAAGCCCCGCATCCAATTGTTGATGCCTTCCTGAATACCTATTAAAATGAAATAGCCAACTATGCTAACTGAAAACACACTCAAAAATGTTTTAATCTGATGCAAGCAGAAAGGAAAGCACTCACAGAGTTAATGAACAGCAAGGATCTAGTTATCAGACCAGCTGATAAAGGAGGGGCAGTTGTTGTTATGGATCATGACTACTATATTTTGAAAATGAAGAAGATGTTACAGGAAGACACAATGTATAAGATCATTAAGAGTACTGGAGTTAATGAAATAAGTAGAAATGTTAAAAACACACACTAGAAGATTTACTGCAAGTTGGAGTGATCACGGATGCAATGTACCAGTTTTTATAGGTGGAAAATCCATTGGTTCATACTATTAGTGGTCTGCCCAAGATCCATAAACATAGGACAGATCCCCCTCTGAGATTCATAGCATCGGATAACGGCTGGACTACAGAACCCTCATCTATCTGGATTGAGAGGAATTTAAAACCAATTTTAGTGAAGGCATTGGCTATTCTTAAGGACACAGTCCACTTTCTTGACTGTTTGTCAGAATTTATGACCACCTCTAGAACTGGAGAGAGATTTTTTTTGTGACCTTAGATGTTAACAGTTTATTCGTCATTATTCCCAATGGTTATGGGGTGAATGCTATTAATGAGTTTTTAATGAAACATGCAATCTATGATTCTACCATTGTCCAACATATATGTATCCTTCTACACCTAGTATTAGACAACAACATTTTTATTTTTTATGAGGGCTACTATTGGCAATGTTGGGGGCTTGCTATGGAAATGCCATGTGTGAACTCCTATGCTAACCTCATATTTGCTCAGTGGAACAACAAGTTCATTTTTAATGAAGAAAATATCTGGAAGAATAAAATTATATTTTCCTTCTATGGAGCAGCACCACTAAGGATTTGAAATACTTTGTACAGTATTTGGAAAATGGCACACTTTTTTTGAAATTTGCAGTCAATAGTTCTGATACTATGATAGACTTCTTGGATGTTAGACTCTTTATAGATAAGAACAATCAGTTAACTACTGCGATTTACAGGAAAGACTGTAGGAAGAATGTGCTGTTGAGATATGGCAGCATGCATCCTAGGGATATTTTCCTGAACATATTAAAAGGACAGGCACTTAGGATATCCAGACTATGCATGGATGAGCAATGTTTTTTAAGTAAACAGATCATTTTATCTCTAGATTTGAGAAGCTTGGTTATGACAAACAAAAGGTCACACATATTGTTATGGATAGTCGATCAATGAGGCAAACCAAAGGGGGACCATGGTTTCAGAGGGAACATAGATTAACATCACTGTCAAACAACGACGACAAACAACAAGACACGAAATTGAGATTAACACTCAAATGCATTAATGATATACAGGAGATTTGTAAGAGCATTAGGAGAAACTGGAAAATATTGACAACTGATGACTACATTAAGAAAGTGGTTTGCCTTTAAGAATAATATGAATCTTAAGTGTCTTCTTTGTATGAATGTCTATCCAATGAGTCACAGCAGAGCAACATTTAATAGAACTGGAGCTTTTTCATATACACGCTGCAAAGCTTGCAATACATTTGTCTGGAGCAGGCATTTGTACATCCTAAATCTGGGAAGGTGTACCAGTCAAAGTTATACGCTGACTGCTGTACGATGAATGCTGTGTATCTTGTGAGATGTGACACCTGCACATGCTTCTGTGGGAAAAACTAATCAGCGCTTGAAGTAGCGTATTTTACAACGTTTAAGTGATATAAGATTGAAAAATAAATACAGCGCACTGTTCCAGCACATCAAAGTGAATTCTGCTCATAGTTTTTATTCTCCGTGCTGCAGATCTGTAATCTGAGTAAAAGAGGTGGAGAGCTGCATAACTTAACAGATGAGTTTCAGTGGATAGCAAACGTTCAGGCTGATAAATTTCCTGGATTAAATGGAATGCTTCCATTGAAACTGATTTTGAAGGGGCGGAGGCTCCAACATTATGTGCCTTTAGATAGTAGGAGGTCAATGTCAATGATGATCTAAATAAGGATTTACTCCAAAAGCGCTAATCCACTAGTTTTACGTTTTGTTTTTCTCGTTTTTCTAGTTATTTTATGTATTTACATGTATATTAAAGTTTATGAGCATCACGGTGCAAGTCTACGTGGTATTCGTTTTGATATACTAAACAGACCTAGTCATCAGCTTTGCGTGTTCTGCTAGCAACAGCTTCTATATGAATTACTTTAGTAAACCATCTAAGCTGATGTGTCAACTGGCCTGATACGTTATCCTCTAGGTAATCACATGTGACATTTCACATGTCAAAACACAGCAGCATTTTCAGAAATTCTTTGCCAGTTCGCCATATTCAAATTTTAAAAGTTTCACTTAATTAGTTTTACAGAAGCTAAAACTGCCAGCTGCGGTTTCCTGTACCCCTTATATACTCATTGACTTCAAAGGGAACTTTGTAGGGCTACAGAAGAGGCAACATATACTAGAAAGAAAGAAATAAAGATATTTAACAAACAGCCAAAATGATGTACACAGAGAAAGCAAAAGCAAGTGCAAAACAAGAAAAACAAGAAACAGAATGGATGTAGAAATAATGTCTTCTTTGTAGGTTCACAGGTCAATATTAGGCTAATGAACTATTAAGTCTAGCCATGCAACCCAAATGTGACCCACAGCTTTGATTTTTATAAGAGATGATTTGCTGACTATATCCGTCCAACAGAGACATAGACACCAGACCGGAGTGAATTTCTGATTACCCATCCATTGGTCCAAGTGAAGCTTAAATAGGGATAGGGAGGAACTGCTTCACATAGATGATGAGCCTGTTCCAGAAACTGTGAATTCTCTGAGAAACATACCTGTCTGTCCAACATGTCCTAATTATGTCAAAAGCAAAATGTAGGTATTTTGATCTAGAAGTTCCAATGCTGTTTGTTTTGCTGATGTGCAAAAGGTTCATCAAACAGGGTCCAGGGATGTCTTGTATGCCAGGCAAAGATCACCTCCCAGAAGTCTGTATGATACCAGGTAGAGACAGGGCTTTGAGACAATCAGTGTAGGACACTGTTTTTACTCCCTGTATTCTTTTGGTAATGAACCTTAGTGGATGGTCCAGTTGCTGGATGTGTCTGGTCTGGTCAGGTACATACTGATGGAGGTATTATACTCTATGATGGGTCTGATGAGGGCCAATTACAATAGTACGATGAGCTCTTAACCTAGAGGCCATGCCCTTACTTATAGGTTGAGCAACACAGAATGATTTTCTTACTACCTTGGACATATGTTGTCGAAAGGCTAGATTACTATCTAAATGAATTCCCAGATCCCTGACTAGTGAATTGACTTTTAGAGGTGTTTCATTGATGAAGTAGTTACCCAGTGTGGCTGACTTCCCAAAAGATACTATAATAAATTTTTTGGCACTGAGTTTTAAGACATGGCTTTGGCACCAAGTGTTTGCCTGTGTTAGACCTTCCTGAAGGGTGTTGTCATCTTGGGGGGATTCAATAACTGCTCGTAGTTAGAAATCATCTGCAAACCTGGTCAGCCAGAGGCCCTTGACATTAGCTTTGACCTCCAAGATGTAGACGCCAAAGTGGACTGGGCCCAGAACAGAGCCCTGAAGGACTTCACTGGTGACTGGCCTCGTTGTGGAGATGGCCCCACTCATCCTAACCTCCTGGATCCTATCCGTGAGCCAGCTAACTATTCAATGTGTTATAAAGGGGTTTATGCCTAGTTCCATACGTTTGTTTACAATGCCCAAGTGAGGTATTGTATCAAATGCTTTATCTAGATCTAGACAGCCAGTATGTACCACTTTCCCCTCATCCATTGCCTTAGTGACCTTTTCAAAGAAGTCCCCAGAGTCAGTAAGCATGACCTTCATTTGACAAATCCAAACTAGGATGAATCCAGTGTCTGGAAGTCACCTATGTCTTTGTCGAAAATTTCCATGACAATTCTTTCCATTGCTTTTCACATAAGACTAGTCAGAATAATTGGCCTCTAGTTTCTAGGATCTGTTAAAGGTCCTCCCTTATGAAGGGGGATGACAAGCACAGTCCTCCATTCAAGTGACACAAAGCCTATTTTAAGACTGTAGTTAAATAATAACCCCAGGGTTCCTGATAAGTCATATTTTAGACCGTTCAAGAGGCATCCTGGGATTTTATTGGGGCCCATTGAGGCTATGTTCTTGACTTTAGTGAGCACCGTCAGTACATGCAGTTGGAGTGGTTATGTGTGAGTATATTTCTTCAGGTGTGGTTGGAGGTGAAAGGGCAGTAAAGTTGGAAATTAATTTGTCTGCTAACAGGTTTACTATTTCAGCAGGCTCTGTGAATGTGGCACCATTAACCACCAGTTCAACACATTGCTGTGTGATGTCCTAGAGGCTTCTATCTTAACTGAAAAAGGCCTTTTGGTTATTTTTCACTCAGGAGGCTAACTTAACCTCAAAGATGGCTTTGTTTGACCTAATTAACCCTCTTAGTTGCCTATTTATTTTGATGAGAGGTTTTATTACTCTTCCTGATTTTTGCCAATATTTGTTTTCCTTTTGTTGTATATTCTATTTAATTTGGGATGCCACCAGGGTGGTTTCTTTCTAAGGCTATTTCTGGGCTTATTTCTAGTAGGTACAGCAGCCTCAATGCAGCCATTGACATGATTGTACAGAGTTTCTGTGAGAATTCAGTGTAGGCTGCTTTGTTCTTGGAGGTTGGAGGGACACTGAATTTTGACAAACCATCACTTAATAAAAAGGTAGTTTGCCTTTGAATCATATCTAACTGTTACTTGTTTTACTGGAGTTACAGAGTTGATTTTGATTATGAAGGAGACAGCTTTATGGTAGGACCTTACCAAGGAGGACAAGACATGGAGGGTGCAATGTTCTCCCATAATTGTGAATATTAGGTCCAGAAAATTGGAGCCTTTAGTGGGCATATTCACTATCTAGTCAAGGGTACTTGTATTTACAAATTCCAGTGATCTCTGTGCATATAGTTTTGAGGCTGTGTAGGATTTCCTGTCTATAGAGGAATAATGAAAGTCTCCAATGAGTAGGGTATTAGACTGGATGGTATGTGTTTCCAGTAGGTTCAAGTATGCATTTTGAGCTTCTTGGAACATGGAAGGTGACCTATAGCTGGCTAGGATATGGTACAGGATTTTGTTGGAAGTGATCGGCATGCAGAGGAACTCCATCATGTCACCCTGTTTGACCAACCTAGAAGTATGCTTGTTATTTATGTTTTTCAAAACACCTCCAACTTTAGCCCTTGTCTGTGCAGCTACTGGTCTAAATGTGGAAGGCACTGAAACCTTGCACTGCCAGGGTACTCTCTGCCACTTTAAAGCATGTCTTGGTAACTGCACAGATGTCTATATTCTCAAGTGTGAGGAGGGCTTAGAGGGAGTGTAGTTTTTTTATTTAGGCTACTGGCACTGAGCAATAACACCTTGAGGTTCAGTTGAGCTGATTTTGCTGTCGGTAGGTTTGTTAATTTGGCATTGCCCAAAAATGGTACTATGGGAGGGGGAATGAACTTTTAGCCTGTGTTTGAAGATAATAACAAGCTGCTCAGTGCTAGACTCATACCAGCCTGAGACACATAGTCAGAGAGCTCCATAATGTCTCTCTTCATATAGTCCAGGAAAGTATGTGTCAGGTCACTTACACCTCCATGGACTATGATAGAATCACACTGGTACTTGTGGCGTAATTGTTTGTGTGCATGCATGATTTGGTGGATCCTGGAACCAGATAAGCAACTAACCAGTCATTATCTTCTCCTTGTTCAGCCAGGGTAGAGGGTCATCAGTATGTCTTACAATGGAGTCCACTATGATGAGAGTCCTAGGAAGTTAGTATTTTTGGATCCATCAAATGTGCTTGTCTAATTGATGTTGGGTGTTGTTTTTTATGAGTGCTTTTGGGCTTGCTGACATGTAGCTTTGCTAATGGGCAGGGTAGGTGGTCTTTGATGTTTAGGAAGATTGCTTTTAAGTGCCTCAGCAAACTTTACTCTATGTGGATGTTGTGTGCGTGGTTTCACAACCTGATGTGCACTTGTATGTGCGAGTTTAGCCTCCAGTGTCATTCTGTAGTTGTGCCTCCCGAATAATGTGTTTGTTTCTTTAAGGACAAAGTGGTTGTCAGTAAACATGATACAACTGCTACATTATCTCAAGATGCCCATATCCACCAATCTGGCTATAGAGAAATTACGAAATTGCATATCCATTCTGTCGAGCCTTTTGGTGAGCTACAAGCAGGTGATGTATTGATATAGAAGGCAAATAACGGTACTTTGATAAACAATTACTGCAACACGAAAACTGGCAAAAAACAAAGAAGTAACTCCCACGGCAGAATACACAGACACGGACCTTTATTGTAGTAAGCGCTTTCGGTCAAGGTATTACCTCAACCTTCATCAGACATAGACAAATGTAACAGCCACAAAACTTCACTTAAATACATCCTACTTAATTGATAAATTACTCTCGTAATTAATGCATTAAATGCCTTAAGATTTTAAAGCAACATAAAACTAATGTTATTCAATATAACAATGCATTAAATAGATTAAGTGAAAATAAACATAAAAATGCAATTAAAATCACATAATAATAGAAATAAATTCATGTGTATATACAAAAAGTGTGTGCCCATGTTATGTACACTTATTTAAATGTTTATATTTACCCTTTCTCCTACAACAAAGTTTTTTTTTTTTACGTGGGAGTAGCAGCAAAACAGCTGACCATTCTTATAGGCAGCTACAGATATTAATGCAAACTGTAAAAAATAATGGTACTATTACCCCCCCCCCCAGACTGGCAATTGCTTTGAATGCTAGAGTATTTACACTACCCATTGGATGAGACTGAATCTCTTTAAGATCAGGGTTAGACTCATAATTTTACAAAATTCTGCTGCATAATATTTCTTAAATGAAGATATTCCAGAATTTCCAGAATGTTCAATGCAGTTTAAGTCCTGTGCTGCTAGAAGAGAACTCTTTTGACCCTTGCACAGTGAAAAAGAAAAGTGATGAGTACAAATTTAAGTTTTCAAGGCTTCCTATAATTTTAACTGTCTGATGTACCTGTTGGTAATAGATTAGGATAAACTAGAAGTAATATCTCTGTATATTTTTTCATATAAGGAACAGTCCGTCTATAAAA
>NC_056726.1:113226271-113236271 GCF_019279795.1 Protopterus annectens | reverse complement strand
ATATACACAAATATACAATCTTAAATGTTCTAAAAATATTTTTTGTGATATAAAAATAACATAAAAACATCACCTAATACCTTCAAACAGTATTAACTTTTTCCACTAGAAGGGGTGTGTTGGAGATGCTCTCATTCAGACCTGGTGGTAGCATTGCTGCTAATTTTAGCTGCCATTCCTATTAAAATGTAAGCAACCATTACAAAAAGTGTATTTTCTAAATATTCTTGATTTAAAATCCCTAATATCATGCGAAATTGGGGTATCCAAGTAATTAATACTATGTTTATTGTAATTATAAATAAATTCCAGGAATTTGGTTGTCCCACTTAAATAGCTAATAAATTCTTGTATCTCTACAACTGTACCCTGCCACAAAATAAAAATATCATTAGGAAAAGTGAATATGATTTTATTTGTTTCTAGAATGGACAATCTATCACATATTTACTTTCCCAACCAAAAAAGGTAATTGTTGCACTTCTAGGGTGGTATATTTAGCAATATGTGATTCATGTACATCTCTCTATGTAGGGAAGATGGAGTGTGCTTTAAAATCAAGAGTTTATGATAAAAAATACACCGAACCCACAGACATTGCCAACATCCTAGCTGACAGGTTCAGCACAAACGTCTCCCCCTCCTCCCCACCAAAAGGGCAAATATCTATCCCAGCAGAGTGCTGCCCCACTGACATCTCAGATGCTCAGGTAAGAGCCGCCATCTCCAAAGGAAAAAACACAGCATCAATGGGACCAGACAGTGTCCCGGGCTGCACCCTACATGAACTCCAAGAAGAGCTATACCCAAACATAAAACTTCTGTTCAATCTCAGCCTTACTACAGGATATGTACCCAAAGAGTGGCATACAGCAACAGTGGTCCCTCTCCACAAAGGTGGTGCCTCAACAGATCCTGGAAACTATCGCCCCATAAGCCTGACTAGCTTGGTCTGCAAAGCTATGGAAAGGATCATCATGGACCTCATAAATAAAGATATTGGGGACCTACAGACACTGGATCCTACCCAGTTCGGCTTTGTTAAGGGCAGATCCTGCCTCTTAAACCTAGTCGATTTCTTTGAAACAGTCACCAAGGCAATTGACGAGGGGAAGGTGGTCCACACAGCCTACCTGGACCTCGCAAAAGCCTTTGATACAATACCCCACTCGGGCATTATAGATAAGCTCACCAGCTTAAATATAAACCCCTATGTCACTAGATGGGTTGCAAACTGGCTCAAGGACAGAACCCATATGGTTAGAATTGCTGGAGCCATGTCAGACTCCAAACCAGTTGCAAGTGGCGACCCACAAGGTTCAGTCCTGGGACCTCTCTTGTTCGGTATATATTTCTCGGAGGTACAGGCCAACACGGAAGGACTGTGGCTGACCAAGTTCACAGATGACTGCAAACTAGGCGCCATAATCGACTCTCCAGCCGACACAAGCATCCTCCAAAAGGGCCTCATAGAAACAGACAACTGGTGCCAGAGCCATGGCCTCAAGCTAAACGCCAAAAAGTGTATAGTCATCCCCTTTGGCAAAAACAAAGTGCCCACAAATTACCACATAGGTGGTAATCCATTAAGTACGGAAGAAGTAATTAGGGACCTGGGGACCCAAGATGATAGCAATCTCTCATTTGAAAACCACGTGGCCAAAGTGGTTAGAAAAACATTTTATATAGCCCACCTAATCATGAAGGGATTCACATCTAGATCAGGGGAGGTCATCGTGCCTCTTTACTCATCCCTCATCAGGCCCATAATTAAGTACCATGCCCCTTTTGAGATGTACCTTACCAGACACCTGCAGCAACTGGAAAGACCCCAAAAGTACCTCATCAAGAGGATCAAAGGGCTCAAACAGATGCCATATGATGCCCGGTTAAAGAAACTCCAGCTCTACTCAGTAGCATACCACCTGCTCAGAGGCGATCTGTGCCTGACGTATAAAGCCATGTCCAACCTGGAATTAATGGACATGCTGCACCTCAGAAAATCCAAATCCCATCGAGCTATGCGCTCGAGAGACTTGAACCTCAGCACTGAAACAAATAGGACATGCAGGAGGGACAGATTCATAACCCAGAGGCTCCCTTCACTCTGGAATAAAATCCCAGTCCAGGTTAGGCAGAGTCCCTCATTGACTCTCTTCAAGAGGAATCTTGATGAGTGGATGGGAGATCGTAGGTTTACCCCGGGTATCACTTCTGTGTCACTGTTAGACAGAGGCACAGTATACTAACCTTGAAAAAGGGCATAGCAAAATTAATTTAAAATGGGTGGCGAAAGACAAACACACTCTAGCTAGGCTTATAAATGCCCTAGGGCAGATAGCCTAGTATGAACCTATGAACCTATGAATGATATAAAGAACAAGAAATTAAGTAACACTCTTTATAAGCATACACTTACTTGCAATTCCATGTTTGGAATTTTAGAAAAAAAATGATTACTAACCCTAGAGTGGGAGACTGGAAAAATGTTTTGAAAAGGAAGGAGATGGAATAGCAGTTAAAATTAGCAGCAATGCTACCACCAGGTCTGAACGAGAGCATCTCCATCACACCCCTTCTAGTGGAAAAAACTAACACTGTTTGAAGGTATTAGGTGATGTTTTTGTTATTTTTATATCACAAAAAATATTTTTAGAACATTTAAGATTGTATATTTGTGTATATCAGTTTTGTATTTAAATGTTGGGATAGGTAACACAATAATAGGGACTTGTACATGCTGTTTCTTTAAATATTTAGTATCAATTTAACTGAATCTAGTGCTGATTGGTGGGTCAATCAATGATTTTATTATAAAAATATGTAGGCAATGCACTTTTTCTTTGCATTCTGAAGAAGTCTCACTGGAGAGATGAAAGCACTAAATACATGGTTTTACATTTGTCTTTGTCATAATTAAATTTTATCTTGAAGTGTACGGCCATTGACTGGCAATTATTTTTATTTTTAACCAGTTATACATTAGCAAACATGTCAGAAAGAACAGAACAACAAAGTTGCTGTATGCAGATGATGTTGCATTACAAACAGACTCTGAAGAGGAAGTTCAACAAATGACAGGGGACTGTAATGTTAAGAAATGAAGGCATATGGAATAAAACAGAGTACAGACAAGATGGCTTTCATGACAGCAAATGGAGCAATTAGAATAAGTTGTAAATTGAGAAGGGAAAACAGTGAAACAGGTTAACAGCTTCAACTAACTATCTGGGACATATTGTTGAGGAAAATGAAAATTTGAACAAGGAATCCGAAGCTGAAATCAGAATGGCTGCAGCAAACTGGGACAAAATGTCAGGGATAGTCAGCAATAGAAAAATGCAAAATAAGCTGAAAAGTAAGGTGTACAAAACAGTGGTGTGACCAGTGGCTATGTATAGCACAGAAACTTGGGCACTGCAGGCAGAGCAACTGAGGAAGCTTGAGGTGATAGGGATAAGTCCTTAAGATGGGTAGAAGGCTGCACACTGTGAGACAGGTGAAAAATGAGGAAGTAGCCCCAGTTGTAGAGAAGGTTAATGAGAAAAAATAGTGGTAGTTTAGCCATGTGCAGGAAATCAGAAGATAATGTAGTAATGGCAGATTTGAGATACAAAGAAAGAGGACATCCAACTAAGAGATGAATGGATTGCATGAGGGGAGACATGTGACAGTCGGGCATGGCTATCAGTGATGGTAGGAAAGTGGAGCTAAATTGAAAGGTGGTGGCAGCTAATCTTATTTTAATTCTAATCTTAATTTTAATCTTATGTAAAAAAAAATGGGGAAAGGGGTTGATGATTCACAATTTGTATGTGTGTGTGTGTGTGTGTGTGTGTGTGTGTGTGTGTGTGTGTGTGCGAACGCGTGTGTGTGTGTGTGTGTATGTATATATATATATATATATATATATATATATATATATATATATATATATATATATATATCTTCTTCTTTCGGCTGCTCCTGTTAGGGGTCGCCACAACGGATCATCTGTTTCCATTTCTTCCTGTCTCTGCATCGTGCTCTGTCACACCAACCACCTGCATGTCCTCTCTCACCACATCCATAAACCTTATCTTAGGCCTTCCTCTTTTCCTGTTACCCGGCAGCTTCATCCTTAACATATTTTTCCCAATATACCCTGCATCCCTCCTCAGCACATGTCCAGACCAACATAATCTTGCCTCTCTGGCTTTGTCTCCAAACCTTCCAACCTGGGATGACCCTCTAATATACTTATTCCTAATCCTGTCCACCCTCATCACACCTAGTGCAAATCTTAACATCTTTAACTCTGCCACACCCAGCTCTCACTCCTGCTTTTTTGTCAATGCCACTGTCTCCAACCCATATAACATAGCTGGTCTCACTACCCTCTTGTAGACCTCCCCTTTCACACTTACTGGTACTTGTCTGTCACAAATCACTCCTGACACATTTCTTCACCTACTCCATCCTGCCTTTGCTCTCTTCTTCACCTCTCTTCCACACTCACCATTACGCTGAACTGTTGATCCCAAGTATTTAAACTTATCCACCTTCACCACCTCTACTCCCTGCATCCTCACCATTCCTTTATCCTCCCTCTCATTCACACACATATATTCAGTCTTAGTCCTGTTGACCTTCATTCCTCTTCTCTCTAGAGCATATCTCCACCTCTCCAGGATCTCCTCCACCTGTTCCCCACTCTCACTACAGATCACAATGTCATCTGCAAACATCATAGTCCACAGGGACTCCTGTCTGATCTCGTCTGTCAACCTGTCCATCACTATTGCAAATAATAAAGAGCTCAGAGCTGACCCTTGATGTAATCCCACCTCCACCTTAAACACATCTGTCACTCCCACCGCAGTCCTCACTGCTGTCACACTACCCTCGTACATATCCTATACCACTCTTACATTCTTCTCTGACACAACCGACGTCCTCACACAATACCACAACTCCTCTCTAGGCACCCTGTCATATGCTTTCTCTAAGTCCACAAAGACACAATGCAACTTCTTCTGACCTTCTCTGTACTTCCCCATCAACACTCTCAGAGCAAACATCGCATCTGTAGTGCTCTTTCCTGGCATGAAACCATACTGCTGCTCATAAATCATCACCTCCCTTCTTAACCCAGCTTCCACTACTCTTTCCCATAACTTCATGCTGTGACTGATCAGTTTAATCCCTCTGTAGTTGCCACAGCTCTGCACATCACCCTTATTCTTAAAATTTGGTACAAAAACACTTTTCCTCCATTCCTCAGGCATCCTCTCACTTTCCAAGATTTCATTGAACAATCTAGTTAAAAACTGCACTGCCATTTCACCTAAACACCTCAATGCTTCCACAGGTATGTCATCTGGACCAACGGCCTTTCCATTCTTCATCCTCTTCATAGCTATCCTAACTTACTCCTTGCTAATCCACAGCACTTCATGATTTACTATCCGTACATCATCCAACCTTCTCTCCCTCTCATTCTCTTCATTCATCAGCCCTTCAAAGTACTCTTTCCATCTGCTCAACACACTCTCCTCACTTGTGAGTACGTTTCCCTCATTATCCTTTATCACCCTTACCTGCTGCACATCTTTACTAGCTCGGTCCCTCTGTCTAGCCAATCGGTATAGGTCCTTTTCTCTCTCCTTGGTGTCCAACCTTTCATACTACTCTTCATATGTGTTATCCTTAGCCTTCGCCACTTCTCTGTTTGCCATGCACCTTATCTCCTTATACTCCTGTCTACTTTCTTCATCTCTCTGACAATCCCACTGCTTCTTCACCAACCTCCTTCTCTGTATACTATCCTGTACTTCCTCATTCCACCACCAGGTCTCCTTGTCCTCCTTCCTCTTTCCAGATGTCACACCAAGCACCTTTCTATCCATCTCCCTTACTAGTTCTGCTCTAGTTATCCAGCTATTCGGTAACTCTTCACTGCCACCCAGTGCCTGTCTTAACTCTTCCCTGAACTCCACCTCACAATTACCCTTTTTCAATTTCCACCATTTGATCCTTGGTGCTGCCGTCACACTCCTCCTCCTCTTCTTGATCACCAATGTCATCCTACAGACCACCATCCTATGCTGCCTAACGCCACTGTTCCCTGCCACCACTTTACAGTCTCCAATCTCCTTCAGACTGGCCCTTCTACATAAGATATAATCCACCTGTGTGCATCTCCCTCCACTATTGTATGTCACCCTATGCTCCTCCCTCTTGTTAAAATATGTATTCACCACAGCCATGTCCATCCTTTTCGCAAAATACACTACCATCTGACCTTCTGCATTCCTTTACTTAACACCATACCTACCCATCACTTCCTCATCCCTTCTGTTTCCTTCACCAACATGCCCATTGAAATCTGCTCCAATCACGACTCTCTCACCTTTGGGTACAGTCACATATATGCATGCACACGCACATACATACACACCGCACACACACACACACACACACACACACACACACACACACACACACACAGACACACACACGCACACACGCACACACGCACACACGCGCACACACACACACACACACACACACACACACACACACACACACACACACACACACACACACACACACACACACACACAAACTTTGGATATCGCCAGTCTACCAGGATTTTTTTTTTTTGTTTTATTTTTTTTTTTTCAGATGGTAAGAGAAAACAAAGGGAGAACATACAGACTCTTCACAGAGAGTTTGTAGAACTCAGGACTGAATCCCGGAAATAGTACATATGAGACAGAGATCTCTCCATTCAGCTATCATGCATGCACCTCTGTCAACTAATGGTAAGATTTATTTTTGTACCCATTTATCTGTTTACTAATGCACATGCCAGTGTGTTTTATGATATATACAAGGCAAAGGAAGATCTGGTTGATCACAGAAGTGAGGAGTACAGTTATACAGTAAACAGAATGGGGACATTATAGCCAGGTACAAACCTCTTGAAAGGAAACACTGGAAACATTGAATAAAAACAAAACATTTTTATTTTTAGTGCCCTTTAATTACACACAAATGTCTAAGATATTTCATAAAAACACATCATAATGTTTTAAAAGACATACGCCTTTTCCTTCTTCGCCATATCATACAGGCTACTGAGAAGTAACCTCTGCTTGCATATATCATTTCAAAAGATTCAATTCTTTTACACCAATTACACATTCACAAGACCAATGGTATCATTGACACCCACTCAAGTGATCTCAATCCCTTTTGCAAAATAAATAGAACATGTTGGAGGAATAAGTTTTTATCACAGAGAGTACTGCTTCTATGGAACCCTCTTCCAATCCACATAAAACAAAGTGCTTCTCTTACTTCATTCAAATGGAATTTGGATGAATAATAGGATAACCAGAAATTCATCCCGGGTTTAGCACCTTTGTCCCTCATAGATAGGAGAAACATGTAAATATGCCAACACATCTTCATTCTTCCTATCTCCAGGTTACTTCATGCAAAAATATGAGGGTTGAAACCTACCATAGGAATGTAAGGCTAGGCTTCTTAAGATCCCCACAGATCAATAGCCTAGTAAGTTTATATGAACCTATGAACCTATAACATAAAATTGGTTTGATTATCATGTGCTACACTGTGGCTCACAATTTGTTACAAGAATAATAAAAACAAAATTACATCCCTTCTGTAAAATATGTTGTAAGTCAGTTGTTTATATATATATATATATATATATATATATATATATATATATATATATATATAAATATATATATATGGAGGCTGTTAAAGCTGGCATCACAACTTCCTACTTCCTAGCCAGCTGCTGCATTATGCTGCCATTACTAACGTTATCATTTTTAATCAGTTCATGTTACATAATACTACTGAGCTACAGAACTGTAATAGCAAGGAGTTGTCTTTAAAGTTGATTTTACAGTCATGGAGTGAATACAAAACATTCCCCTCAGACAATACATACAATATTTATGAAAGCTAATTTTGTTTTAAATATTTTGATTGTAGTATTATAGTTTAATGTAGTATTATTTTGTAATTTGAAAGAAAAGACCCACTTTTAAAAAAACTTAGTAATGAATGGTGTTGTATGCTGTAGTAATATTGGTTACAAGGAGGATTATGGGGATTTATAAGATATTAAATGGAGGACACAGAGGATTATGGGGATTCATAAGATATTATTCAAGATGAATGTCTTGAATCCATTTCAAGAATACTTTAACAAATAGTTATGATTGGCAACTCAGTCATGAGTCTTTTTAGTACACATAAGTTTACGTACTCTCATTTGCTACTAGTTATAGAGATAAAAGTGTAAGAATGTGAAGTGGTTATAGCTTTGAAAGTTGTAACACATTTTGTGTTAGCTCGCAGAAACCAAACATTTCATATTACTCTGATCAACTAATAGCTTTAAATGCTGTTAAATACTTATGTCTGACTGTGTGTGTGTGTGTGTGTGTGTGTGTGTGTGTGTGTGTGTGTGTGTGTGTGTGTGTGTGTGTGTGTGTGTGTGTGTGGCCACATGAAGAATTTTACAGCTTTAAAATCTATTTTCACTTCATGGTGCTCTTCCATGGCAGATTCTGTCTAATACTCTAGCATGATTATAATAGTTTGAAAGGTGCATATCTTAGAGGATTATGATTGGGTTTCTGATCATAATGAACTTGATATGAGCTTGAGATATGAATGTCAAGAAACTCATCTCAAGAGTAGAGTGAGCGAAGCTTGAGAAGTAAATGTTCGCACCTATATCTGGGCCACATTTCAAGTAGCTTTGATCAGAGAAATACAATAATAATTCCTTGTAGTATGTGCGACTTCAGCAACCCTGACATACTACTAGTAACAGAGAAAAAACATTGTAAGACTGTGATATGTTTTACAGCTTTGGAGGCCTTAAAACACTTAGTGCTGTCACATAGATTTCAGCCACTAGCTAAGTGTACCACTAAGGGACTTACAGCTTTAAATGCTCAGTGTTCAGTGTATTGGTGTCTCAGACTCAAAGCCTCCAAAAGGACTGCTAATATAATAGACAAAATACCTTGCTATCAAAGTAATTTTCCACTACACATTTAAATGCCTCCAGGCTACTGACCATTCTGATATGTGATAGTAATCAGTCACCTAAAATACCTGCATACCTATGAAATGATCTACTCCCCAAACCAGTTGTAAAAACTAGAAAATTAACATAAAGAACAGAGTTTCTTTTCCAGAGTAATCTGACCTAAACTCAGTCCCCGAAGAAGCTTCCTAAATCACATTTGTCAGGCATTTTTAAATTAAGACCAAATCACCCCAGATTAGCCTCTAATTTATAGAGTACAAATCAAAGAAAATTCTGTCAGCCTATCTGTATATTCCAAGTGTAAGCCCTGCTGATCTGCCTTGTATCTGTATGTTCCAAGTGTAGGCCCTGCTGATCTGCCTTGTATCTGTATATTCCAAGTGTAGGCCCTGCTGATCTGCCTTGTATCTGTATATTCCAAGTGTAGGCCCTGCTGATCTGCCTTGTATCTGTATATTCCAAGTGTAGGCCCTGCTGATCTGCCTTGTATCTGTATATTCCAAGTGTAGGCCCTGCTGATCTGCCTTGTATCTGTATATTCCAAGTGTAGGCCCTGCTGATCTGCCTTGTATCTGTATATTCCAAGTGTAGGCCCTGCTGATCTGCCTTGTAAACAAGTCTTCATTCTTTCCATTTGCACTAACGGGGCTTGATTATACACACAAGCTGAAGCACAATAATTAATATAAGGCATAAATTTCACCTTTTACAGTAGAAGGAGAATGCTTTCATCCCTGCTGGAGGTGTAACATAAGACATCCTTTAATGCTGAGTAGCATAACCACGTGTTGGCTATCTTTGTAGGTTATCCTACTATTTATAATAATACCCAAATAACTAAAACCCTTCACTTACATTCTCCTGTGAGAATAATATTATTCATCCCATATGGGTAGCATAAGTCATTTGTTTCCA